>NW_027210809.1:460000-462500 GCF_029030835.1 Brachyistius frenatus | reverse complement strand
TTTCTGAAATGAAAAGTGTGTAAAGGAACCGAACTGAAACCATCGGCTGCCCGGAGGCTCTGAAATACGTCCAGGAACTAAAAGTTTCTAGAAAACAGTAAACAGGATTCGTGGTGAAAACCAGCCAGCAGGTTTCCAACTCCAGTTTATAATGAATTCATTTCATCATATTCCTTAAGACTCGGAGAATAAAGCTCTCCTTTCACAACTTTTTTTTTTTCTTCCCTCTTGTACCAGCTGCGTCTATTTTTATCCACATTTTTCTTTTTGCCGTTTGGCCGTTCCTCCGTCGTGATGATTTTTCTTTTCACGAAGCATTAGCTGTGAGGAGACCTGAGGACTCAGAAACAACACCTCGCAATTCACAGCGCTGCTCAGACGCCAAAAAAACACAAAGCACGAGAGGCTGCGGGGCTTTTTAATTGGCTTCTGCTCCAAATTAGAGGGATTTCTGCCTCTCTCACGTTAGCCCGAGCTGACCGCGGCCCGAAAAAAGAATCGCAGGCGTTTTCCTTCTCTGGGGCGTCCTCTCACCACGCGCTGCTCGTCTCGGACAAATCGGGCTGAAACAGCAACTTTGACGGTTAATTAGCCTCGTTAAGGAAATCTCTGAGGCCGGATCTGGAAATAAACATTCTTTGTTAGAGAGCACGTCGGTTCGGATGCAGAAACCAGGAGCTTCGTCTGGGAAACGTCTGATTGCACCTGTCGCCGGGGCTGAGGGGGAAGTGGGCGGGGCTTAGAGCGTCAGACGATACAAATATGATCGTTATAGACGCAAGTTTGAACTGTTTTTGACTCCTAGCTTTCTCTTGACCTGAGAATCACCACGTTTATGGTGTCCAACAACCTGCGACCACGCTGGCGCTCGTTTTACTGGAAGATATTGACGGTTTCTGGAGGACATTTCTGTCTCCAAGCCAACATTTTCTATCCGTTCAACAAGAAATGGAAACTCCTTAAATTCATGTTGTCAAGAGGAATGAAACCTGTTTAGATTTTAAAGCACCAAAAAAAATAAAATCACCTTTCCGGTAGCGTTACCCTTCAACTTTAGGTCGAGGTCATAAAACCGACATTTGTACCGAATTCAAGTGAATTCGAATCGCAGACGTCGGCATGATTTCCTCGGCGAGTGTTTTTGCGTCAAGTTCGAATTTGGAGAACGAACACCCGACTTTTAAAAACGTTTAGAAGGAACCAGACCAAAGCTTCAAGTACCGCCTGTTTCACAACCGTGGATTTAAACTGCGACCCTTCTGGTGACTTCCTGAAACTAAGAACTGCTGAATCAGCAGTATGTCGTTGCGGTACCGAGACCCGACCCAGAACTGAAGACCCGTCACATCACCGCGCGGTTCTGAGGCAGATTTGTGAACATGACGTTGTTCTTAACTTACGGAGCAAATTACAGAATCACAAAGAGGTCAAAACCAGGACCTTTTCCTTTGGTGTTGGTGTTTTGAGGTTCAGACTGTTTTGGACCGGGTCTTATTATTCTCGGGTCTACTTGGGTCGGGTCGATCTGTTCTCTCAGATCTCTCTCTTTTGTTTTGGGTGCGATTTTCTTTGGATCGGCTCCAAAACTTTGGACCTGAGAAAACCTCCAGTTTCCCAACCGGACTCTCCTCCGGCCTTCGGAGGGTCACGGTACATAAAAAACAAAACAAAGAAAGACATTTTTTACCAGATTCCTCCGACACAGATTTGCGTCCATTCGGGCCAGCGTACCTCGAGGCGGTCGGCGTGCAGCACGATGAACCGCGTGGCGTTGACGCACTCCAGCTCGATGCTGACGTCTCCGGAGAAGGTGAAGTTGTCCATGCAGACGGCGATCCGCAGGTCGTAGTGCCGCGGCCTCACCGAGCCCGGCAGCCGCGGGTTTCTCCACGGCTGGACCGCCTCCTCGTCCCCCCGGTCGCCCGTCCTCTCGCCTCTGCTGCCGTTCAACTTGGCCGACCCCCCGGGCCCCCGGGAGCCCGCCTCGCCGCCCGCCGCCGCCCCGTCGCCGTCCCGTCCTCCGCACTCCTCGAAGCGGACGCTGAGCACCACGGCGACCGCCGTCACGACGATGAGTGTGAGGATGGACAGGGCGAAGCCCAACACCAGGCGCTTGTGCACCGTGATGTGGCGCTCGGTGGTGCGAGGCCGGACCGCCACCGACTCGGCCCACTGGTCCGACAGGCCGCGGCCGTTCCTCATGGCGCCCGGGCTGCTGTCGTTCAGGCCCATGTTGAGCCCGAAGCGTTTCTACGCCGGAGGAATGATCTCAGAGTCCAGGTTGAGGAAAACATTCATCGGTTTGTTTCTTTAACGTCCGTTTTGTTCTGATCCGTCCGAAAAGGTTCCAGTTCTGTCGAACCTTTCGGTCGGAAGCTGCTCGAACTCCGGCGGTTATATCGCTGACATCCCGACCTTTGACCTCGCCGCGTAACGTCCTTCAGCTCCGGCTCGGGGTGGAAAAAAACCGAAACCCGTCTCGCATTTCGGAGCGACAACA
>NW_027210809.1:445000-455000 GCF_029030835.1 Brachyistius frenatus | reverse complement strand
TGGATTTCAGATATTTGAAGGAAAAATAAGAGTTTTAACTGTAATTTTTAACTAAATGTATGAAAAAAAAATACCGAATATTATGAATGTGATCAAGGTGGTCGTTTTACGTGAAAATAATAATAATAATAATAATCTAATTTCAACCGGCGTTAACGTTAGCGTTCGTCGGTGTTCCTCCGGCAAACCGACCAATTAAAAATGTTGATTTTCCTGCCCGGCCGGGTGCTGAAGGTCAGGCGCCCCCCCCTCTCCCCCACCCCCTCCCGGCCGTTACCAAGGTGACACCGATGGACGTCCGGACTCGTTGACATCGGCGCCGGCAGCTGTTTGATTGGCTATTGACACGGGCTGCCGAGCGTTTGATTGGCCGTCGCTATGAGCCATTAATTTTACAACGATCGGCGTGTTCCCGCCCATCTGTCTCGGGAGGAGGGGGGGTGCTATATATATATATATATATATATATATATATATATATATGTGTGTGTGTGTGTGTGTGTGTGATATATATATGTATATACATGTGTGTCTGCATGCTTTCGACAGTAAATGCCGCATTTTGAAAAGAGCTGACATTTGCGTGGTGTGTGTGTGTGTGTGTGTGTGTGTGTGTGTGTGTGTGTGTGTGTGTGTGTGTGTGTGTGTGTGTGTGTGTGTGTGTGTTTGTGTGTGTGTGTGTGTGTGTGTGTGTGTGTGTGTGTGTGTGTGTGTGTGTCGTCAGGTGTTCAGTGAAGCTAACTGCTCGTTTTTATCTCTGCGCCCGTCAGACGCTTCGCTGCTCGATGCTTTTGTCCAGCTCGAGGCTGAAGGGGGAAGACGGGCGTCTCTCTATCCGTCAAACGTGGTCGTCGAGGACGACCTAAACGCCTCAACGTTGTGAGCTCTGCACGTTATTTTGCTGCTTTGAAAGCCTCCACGCTTTCTGGTTTCAGGCTTCTTTTTTTTTTTTTTATCTGTCAAGTTTGGATTACAGAGATTTGCGCGAGAAACCTGCTTTGCATTGTGGGAAATGGCAATCAACGAGGAGACTTCGCCTGCGTTGCGACCGTAAACTGTAAATATAAATGTTCGTAGTCGTTAAGTAAAAATGTAGAAGTCACTCTTAAAGTGCAATACCGCTGAAGCCCAGTAGGGGCTGGCTCCAGAAAAGCATTCTGTCTCCAATAGACTCCAAAAAGCATCAACTGGTAAAAGTGGGCGGGGCATAGTATCCTCAGACTCTTCCCCCAGATCATCCAAATATGGTCACTTCTGGCTCCACAAAAAAAACAAGATGGTGACGGTTGAAATGTCTGAAAAAAATAGTTGACAATACTACGTCCCGCCCACCGATAGCTGTAACCTGACTGCACCACAGGCCTGTCAATCAAACAGACACGCCCCCAAAAACAGGTCTTCTTGAATCTTCTTTTCTAATGAATGAGGGATTATTTTCAGATGGACCTCCAGAAAACTAAGAAGAAGGAGTGACTTTAGCTAACAACACCGAGATAACTGATGGACACATTTTATTCACTTTGGATTTGATGAGAGAAGTTGAATGGGAGTCTATGGAGCCGGAGGCTTTTTGGAGCCGACCTCTAGTGGCACTCGCTGGTATTGCAGCTTTAAGACACTTCCGCATCGGACTAATTTTTTTCAGACCTGAAGCTACGAACTCTTTTATATCGAGTCTTTGCTGGCTGCGATGATGTCATTTTTTAACGTTAGAAGTGTTGGACTTTTGGCTGCCAAGGAACATTTTCCTTTTTTAGTTTTCTAGACGTTACAAACAACCTTTTCAACTCTCTTGTATATCAACTCGGGTGTTCAATTCTATTTGTACGTTTCGGCCTTTTTTTTTTTTTCCTTTACTCGGCTTCTCTCTAAAGTCTCCCTCGACGGTGGAAGTGTTTGCCGGTAACATAAAGAGGCCCACACAGCGGCGTGTCAGCTGCATCATAAGCTGACAGTTTTATGGGGGTGATCGGTAGATAGAACGTAATCCTCTGTAAAGAAGGACGGTTTGTGTTATTTATATAGACGTACAGTACACGAGAGAGAGAGGAAGTCGTACAGCTGTCAAACATCCTTTTCTCCGTGGATAGACTGCTGCGACTTCCCGCCTTTCCCTGCTGCTCATGAACGCACCACGAGATGAGGAGAATGTAAACGTAAAGCGTTTAAGAAAACTCCCCCAAAAAAAGTTCAGTTCTCGGTGCTCATAAAGGTTCAAGTTAACAAACATAAAGAGTCAAAAGTTACAGCTTCCTGTATTCTTTCAAATTAAAAGCTCTCGAGCCGTTAATTTCTTTACAAAAAAATTTAAAACATTTCGCAGGAACGTGTCGAGACCGAAGTCGGACAATCGAACTTAAGATAACTAAAAACCAAAAAACTATTCAAATTAACAGAATTCTCTTGATAACTTATATTTATTATTAAATGAAAGTAATAGAAATACACGGTTACGCGTTAGAAACGAAGCGTCGGCGCCCCAACGGTCGCGCAATCAACAACTAGCACGACAACACTGAATATCAAGAACCGATCAACCGATCAACCGATCAACCAATCACAGCCTTTAAAAGGAGTTCCTGTCACTTCTTTGCTCAAAGTTTCCCGAAGCTAGGAAATTTGTAGCCTCGGTAACGAACTCCCGGTGTCCATGACGACCGGCCGTAGAGAGCTAACGTAGAGAAAGAAAACCGCCCGACAGGTGGACGAGATCGACTTCTGACTTCCCTCTTCTTCTCTGGACTCTTACGTCGTTGGTTTAATTCCCACATTTGAATCTTCGGGAACCTTTTTTTTTTGCTCTTCGGTTTTCAGGGACATAAACTCGCCACTCGGACCGATGCTTGTTTTTGTTGTTGTTTTTGTTGTTGTTTTTTCACCCGAAGAACATTTACAGAGCTTCAGAAGACTTGTAACGCAACTCCGCCTCTCCGACCAATCAGGAGTCCCGTTTCAAGGTGGAAGACGAGCGGCGGAAGAGTGAGCACGCCGAGAGATCGGAGTGGGCGGCATGCACACACACACACACACACACACACACACACACACACACACACACACACACACACACACACACACACACACACACACACACACACACACACACACAGTGGGCAGGAAAATGTAATAAATGTGCATCAGTTATTGGGAAAAAAAAGTGTGTGTGTGTGTGTGTGTGTGTGTGTGTGTGTGTGTGTGTGTGTGTGTGTGTGTGTGTGTGTGTGTGTGTGTGTGTGTGTGTGTGTGTGTGTGTGCTTGATTGTGGTTCTCTGCTCTTGACACCAATCTAGCTGCAGCAGCAGAGGAGGAATAAAAAAAGGAGCGAGAGACGTGATCATGTCAGAGGGAGAACAGAACCGCCGAACGCACACAAACATCAATATTTCAAAATTCCTTGAAAGCACCGAAAAAAAAAAATCATCCATGATTCACGACGGAGGAAACACGAAAGAGGCAGCGATGCACGTCCGCACTCGACGGAGCGTCCGCCGGTCAAGCGGATGTTTTCTGAATCATCTTCTTTGCGAGCGGTTTGATGTGAACAGAGCGGCGGCGTGACTCGGAGCGAAGCGGGTCTTCGGCGGTGGTTCGGAGCTTCGCCTCGTTGCTCTGCAGCCGACGGTTTTAATATCGGACAGCATCAGTCAAACGAAACGGTACGAGGAGAGTAGAGTCCAAATGGATGTCAGTCCGTTTCTACCGAGCGTATTTCTCCAGAGTTGCTCTTTTTCAGTCCAAACCAAGTCAGAAGTCCTCAAAGGTCAAAGTCGCCTTTAAAAGGACTAATTCACCCTCAGAAATTAAGGTCTTTTCCTTCTATTTTAAATGTTTACGGATTATTTTTCTCAAAACAGGAAACCTTGAATCTCATTTTCAAGTCTTAAAGACTCAAGCAAGTCGTGTTTCCATTAAACTTTCCAACCAAAATGCATCATGGAAGCATTAACAACAAATGTGTTGCAACTTTTTAAGCCAGAAGTGGGCGGAGCTACGGTCTAAATCTCTTTTTACTTTCCGTACGTATCGCAGCTGCTCTTATGAAGTAGTGTTGCGTGCAGCATGCATACTATTGGGAAATGTACCACTACTTATTTATAATAATTCTCCTTGACCTTTGACCCTTTTGGTCAAATCAGTCGCAATTCATAGCGCAACTTTTGAAGTGAAAAAAAACAACAAAGGATGCGATTTGGGACGAGTACGATCTGACTTTTTTTTTTTTTTTATTCGAACGAATATTGATTGACACACGTCTTCCATTCTACCTCGTCCGAGCAACAACTAATGATTATAGGATGCTAACCTGACCAATAGGTCGTGTTGACAGTGAATTGTTAGAGCGCCCTCTGCTGGACGAGAAGAACAATCCTATAAACTACTGCTGTGCACATGGACTGTAAATTATAAAATCAAATGCGTCTTTATAGTTCAAATATTAATTACGTCCCTAAATGTAACTACAAAATCCTAAGCCCCGCCCACCTATACTGGAAAGCTGACTGCACCGCAGGCCTGTCAATCAATTGGATTATTTTCAGAAGGAGGTTTGTTTGGAGGCAGCCCCTAGTGGCCGTTCGGTGGTATTACACTTTAATGCATCACATCACTTTTCAGCCCCAGCAACAACTTTTTATTTTCATATAAAGTCTATAAACGGGATGTTTACATGCAGAACGCACAACATGGCGACAGTCAGGCTTCACAAAGGAACATTAAACGGTGAAATTTACGAGTCTGTCAGGTCGTTTCGTGGACAAAAAAACCCCCAAAAACTAAAAGAACGACGTTTGTTTTATGACGCAGAAACACAAACAGTCCATGAACACTTCTTCTCTCCGACAGACAAACGCCCTCACGCCTCCATCACTTTCTCTCTCCTCCGTTTGGAAACTCGTTACATCATCTTCCTGCCGCCCGACCTTGGAGCTCCTTCCGTGTTTACAGGCCGATAACACCACGAGAACCGATGCTCGCCCCGTCGGAGGAAGGCTGAATCATCGCCGTGGGTGAACGCGTGTTTGTTTTTTACAACAGTTCCCGAGTTAACCGGAGCGAGTGGTCCGTCCGGTCCGTGACGGGACGGATGAAGGCCGCCGGCGAGGCGACAACTCGGCGATAAAGAGACGACGGAATATCTGAGGAATTAAAAAAACTAAAAATCGACCGGCGGCAGGTCGTCCGTCAGGATCGATGACGCGCACTCGATGTCACTCGGCGTTTTAACGGGACAACGGAGGCTCGACGGGTGAATAGCGGGAATCGATCCCGAGGAGAGAAACGACAGCTCGGAGTCTTTTATCCTCTGGTTTCTTTTTTTCTGTTTATGGACTTTTATTCTTCTGTTTGTTTGTTTGTTTGTTTCTTCTTTTTCTTCTCTGCAGCCGCAAATCACATCAGAGACCGAAGAGTGCTGCAAAGTGTGTATTCACACTGTGTGTGTGTGTGTGTGTGTGTGTGTGTGTGTGTGTGTGTGTGTGTGTGTGTGTGTGTGTGTGTGTGTGTGTGTGTGTGTGTGTGTGTGTGTGTGTGTGTGTGTGTGTGACAGCTCACTGTACAAATGGAAAACACACTGCTTCTCTCCTCTGTGATCGGTGCATGTCTCTCCTGTCGTTTATGTCCCCATTTATCTGCACAGCAGATGTGTGTGTGTGTGTGTGTGTGTGTGTGTGTGTGTGTGTGTGTGTGTGTGTGTGTGTGTGTGTGTGTGTGTGTGTGTGTGTGTGTGTCAACATACTGGAGTCATCAAACTGGTTTACAGCCAGTGTGTGTGTGTGTGTGTGTGTGTGTGTGTGTGTGTGTGTGTGTGTGTGTGTGTGTGTGTGTGTGTGTGTGTGTGTGTGTGTGTGTGTGTGTGTGTGTGTGCGCATGTCGCTCTGTGTGACGCTGATTAAAAGTGAGAGGTTTTTGATTGCCTCGACCCTCCGTGGGATTATTAGCATAGCAACACATACACACACATACACACACACACACATATACACATACACACGCACACACGCACGCACACACACACACACACACACACACACACACACACACACACACACACACACACACACACACACACACACACACACACACCTCTCCAGGAGTAATTGAGCATTTCTCTTCTACATTACATGTAACAGAATCCAATCGGAGCTCAATGGCGAGCTAACAAACTAACACTCGCCTGTTTACACTCCATATTCAAATTTATGCAAATGAGGCAACGTAAAAGATGAATGAGCTCATTTGTGTCTGTCAAACCAGCGAAACCTGTTTCAGCCTGGGACTCTGGAAGGAGTCGGTTCGTCAAACCAGTCAAAGGGGGAAAACGGAAAATATTCACCAAGTGTTTCTGAGCCCATGCAGCGATTTCCACCACAGAATCACGGTTGTTTTTAAAGCAGTGGGACCTGAGGGTCCAGAGAAACATCAGATTTTGGGTTTAAACTCTGTAAATGTTCAACAGAGACCCTTGAAATGTTCAGAAAGTCTACGGCGATGAAGCGACGTGTTCTGAGTGACGTTCAACGTTTCAAGAGGGGGCGGAGCTTCACCGTCCGAGACCGAAGAAGAAGGCGTGTCAGGTCAGGAGACACCAGGTGGGTTTTTTCTTTGATGTTGGCGGTGGTTGTGTCACCGTGAATTCGTCCCCCAGAGTCAGACTGTCAACACCGAGTTCCACCGGGACCTTCTGAGGTTCTGTTCTGGTTCTGGACTTCTTTTCTGCTTCGTAGTCTTCAGGTCTGTCTGGGTTGTAGTGCTTCCTGTTTGATTTTGAAACAACTCTTGTTGTCTGTCTTTGTTTCACTTCCTTTCCTTTTTCTACGATTGTTGGCCCCGCCCCCTGATTAGTTTCACCTGTCCCTCGTTGTCCTTCCCTCCCTGGCTTTATATTTTAGTCTCAGGGTTGACTTTGAAATGGATTAAAATACCAGTGTTTGATCTATCTGAACTTTTTCATGGCGCCTCGTATAAGCGCGACCCATATTCGTGCCACCTGATCATCTTTAACAACAATCGATTTATAGGTTTCAGACGGTTTTACCTTGAAAATTTATCTTCCATGAAAAGGGGGTGTATAAAGCAAGTTGTCCGGTCCACTCTCCTCCTCCTCCTCCTCCTCCACCTCCTCCGCCTCCTGATGGATCTGTCGGCCGTCTCCACGGTGATCGGATGTCAGAAAATCTGCAGACAGACACAAAACAGGCGGTTTATATTTGACAGCAGTGGAAAAACTGCACCAGGACAAACATTTCAAAACAATACTGATAATATTCAAGCACAACAAGATAAAAAGGTCCCGAAAAGCTTCTTTTAATCAAGACTTAATCAAGGATGATTTTCATTAGTAATTAATCTGCAGATTCAGTCGCCTCTCTAAAATGTCAGGAAATGTAAAATTATAATAAATTTAAAAAAGCAATAAGAGAATTTTTTGTCGAAAAGTGTAAAAAAAGAATAAAAAAAACGATAAATACACACAAGCTATATACACAAAATATCTTGATATGTGCAGAGAAATAGAAAGAAAAACAATCATTGCACATAGGTGATAGAAAATTAATAATATATTGTTAATTGTAAATTTCCAGAATATATTGCATTATTGCACATAAATCAGTGATATGAATGACTTTGAGTAATGTACATTGGGTATATATATCATACAGTGGTATATTATATATTTGTATATACAAAGATATTAATAAGTAGTAAAAATATTATATTAAATATGCTATAGCATATAATATACATCCAAATCTGAAAACACTTGTTGATCTACAGCCAGAAACCCACAAAAAATAATAGTTACTGCAAAATAACTGGAATAAATGATTTGGTCTGATCTCATGTTGACGAGTGCGTGAAAAAGTGGCATTAAAAACGTCTCAGGTGGGAACTTTAAAGTGCTTCCTTCGGTCCCCAGCGTCGTTACGGCGACTTATTATGGAGTTTTTTGTTTTGGGTGGGGGGTGGAGGGAGGTGGGGGTTGAAAGCCGGAGAGCAGCAGGTGTCTCCACACTGCATCACTCTGTTTATGTTCTGTATTTACATGGCTGGGAAGAGGTTGGAGGAAACCAGAGGAGACAAACAGACAGTTTGTTCATTATTCTAATTTCCTGCTAATGAGTGCATGGTTGATGTGTCACCATCTGGCACACACACACACACACACACACACACACACACACACACACACACACACACACACACACACACACACACACACACACCCCAGTGCTGCGATAATGCAGCCATTGAATCTAATGACAACATACCGCTTGTTTGTAATGAGACTCCAGTTTTGTCTCGCAAAAAAGCAAAGCATGATGGGTAAACCCGGGCTCGTCGTTGGCAGTAATTAGCTTCTCGTCACCGTGGAAACAAGTCAAGTGTTTGTTTCCGACAAGCAGTTTAGCTTAAAAAAAAAAAGAAGAAAAAAAAGGATGAATGCTTTTTCAGAGGAGTCGCGGCCCGCCGCCTCCCTTCAGCTCTCGGGAGGTAAATGTGATGCCGGGTTGCCAGGTAGTAAATAAAGACACTGCCGGGTTGCCAGGTCATCAGTGAGACCCTCCCTTCCTGCAAATTGGGTTGTAACTCTGCACGGTGAATCATGTCAAGTGTGTGTGTGTGTGTGTGTGTGTGTGTGTGTGTGTGTGTGTGTGTGTGTGTGTGTGTGTGTGTGTGTGTGTGTGTGTGTTCGTGTCGCGCTCAGACACAAGGCACTTGAACTAAATTGTCCCCTTGGTACCCACAATGCATCTGGAGCTGGCAGGAGTGTCTGAGTGTCTGTCTGTGTGTTTAAAACCTCTCATGATGCCTCCTCGGTGTAACACACAGCTGCTTCATTGTCTCCCCCCCCCCACCCACCCACCTCTCTGTGTTGCCCTGGTAACTGGCAGGCCTACAATGACGGATAAATGTTGGAGGGCGGCGACGTTTTAGAGAATCGGTTGCAAGGACACCGGAGATAAAACTAAAAAAAATAAAACTAAAAAAAAAAATCACCTTAAGTGAAGTATAATACTCTACATAGAAATATTTGTAGTCTCCAGGTGTGAAATAGTGAAGCTAATGTAGAAGTGCAATACCGCTGAGTGCCACTAGGGGCTGCCTCAAAAAAAACTCCCATCCCAAAAGTGTGAAAAAGTGTGAAAACTTTTTCAGCAGGATGGAGGGGGGTGGAGCATCAGCTTAATTCCCCTCCTTATGGGCGGGGCATAGCATCTTCAGGCTCCCACTCAGCTCCGCCCCTAACTCATCCAAATATGGTCACTTCTGACTAAAAAAAAAAACCAAGATGGCGACGGAAGAAACTGGAGGCTTCACAAACCAACCGGTGACATGGTAGCGGGCTGCGACCACTTTGGTGATTTTATCAACTACAACAAACAAAAATTTGCCGCATTGCATTTTCTGAAGTTTAAAAGTTCGGTCCAAAACGACACAAAAGCTGCCAAAAGTAACGTTCAGCACCAAACTGTCCGATTACTTCTTCAAACCGACTCAAATTCAACTTCAGACTCTTTAAACGTCGTTTCGTTTTCAAACCGAACGCACCGAAGAACAAAAGACCGTAAAACCGTCCGAATGTAACACGGTCTCTGCTGATGAAATCAGCTGATCTCAGGGCAGTTTGTTCTGTTCCAGGTCAGTCAAACACGACGACAACAACAACAACAACAACAGCAGCTGTTTACTGCTCAGAGAACAACATGTGAGCGTGTATGTGAGAGGTCAGCACGGATCAACCAGCAGCCTTCGCTGAAGACGCTGAGACGGAGAAGAACACATTCATGTTCAGGGCCATTTTTAACACTGAGGTGAAAATGAATTCAGCTGACACACACACACACACACACACACACACACACACACACACACACACACACACACACTTCTTGCTTTCCTTCAGGCTCACAAAGTCACGTTGCCTTTTTTGCTTAACCTCTATTATATCCCTGAGTGTGTGTGTGCATGCATGTGTGTGTGTGTGTGTGTGTGTACGTGC
>NW_027210809.1:432500-442500 GCF_029030835.1 Brachyistius frenatus | reverse complement strand
AAATCAGCTTTTAACGCAATTACACACACACACAAAAAAAGAAGAGGGACGGAGCCGAGAGGAAAAAGCTGGAAGACCGTTGAAGACCTCTGAGTGACGGCTGTCGGCTGTCGGCTCAAACACTCCTGCAGTTCATCTGTCCTTTAATAAATCCTCCTTCACGAAACTGGTCTGAGCTTTCAGTCCTGGAGGTTTGAAGGAGGGTTTAATGTTGTATTAGATTGTTTAGTTTCAGCCAGGTGTCCCTAATAAACTGACAGATATGAAACTCATATACTGCTTCCAACATTATCAGATCATATTATAAATAATTATTAATTCTTATGCATGTTATTTCTTTTCTACACTTGTGAGTACTTCTTGTTTAAAGACGATGTTTCGGTTTCATACTTCTGTGCTGCCGCTGATCCCAAATAAGCAGGAGAAATTAAAAAAAAGCCTGATCTGATTGGAAACCTGACGATACTACGTCCCGCCCACCGATAGCTGTAACCTGACTGCACCACAGGCCTGTCAATCAATCAAACAGACACGCCCCCAAAAACAGGTCTTCTTGAATCTTCTTTTCTAATGAATGAGGGATTATTTTCAGATGGACCTCCAGAAAACTAATAAGAAGGAGTGACTTTAGCTAACAACACCGAGATAACTGATGGACACATTTTATTCACTTTGGATTTGATGAGAGAAGTTGAATGGGAGTCTATGGAGCCGGAGGCTTTTTGGAGCCGACCTCTAGTGGCACTCGCTGGTATTGCAGCTGAAGACACTTCTGCATCAGAAACATTTTTCAGATCCAGAAGCTGCGAACTCTTTTATATCCAGTCTGTGGTTCAAGAGGTCAAACTGTAAAAGAACAGCCTCCGATCTTTAAGTAGTTTTAGAAAAACTGTGTTTTTTTATGACTGGAGACATTTTGACAGCTGAACGTTGCTGAAGAGAAATAAGTGGAGGAACTAAAGTGAATCAGACGGGAGCTGAGAGGATGTTCTCCGGTCAGCGCGGTGAGATGCGATGCTCTCGGGGGTTAAAACACAAGGTCTCGACACAACAAGATGGAGGAGGATGAAGAAGAGCTCCGACAGAGAGGAGGTCCGGAGGGGAGGATGTTCTGGAGCGCTCCGAGAGCTTTAGAGGAACAACAAAGGACTGAAACCCAAAACCAGAGGAGCTGCTTAAATTAAACAAATGAATCACAGAAGAGCAAAAAATTTGTCTGAGCGATCTTGTTTTTGGAGAGCGAGCGAGACAACTCTAAAAAAATGTTTACTTTGCCGACGGACGAGCCACCGGAAAAAAAACCTACTAAAAAACAAACAAATCTAAACTACAGACTTTACATTTTTCACCTTTTCTTCATTCACGTTTTCTTCCTTTCGAAGTGTTTGTTTGACATCTTGAACGAGTCCGATGAATAAAAACATCAATTTTAACGCTCGTTTTCGTGTTGTTGTTGATCGTGCAGTTGCCAGGTAACCGGCGAACAAGTCGAGAAACCTCGGCACTCCCAGCAACAGAAAACCAAACTGCCTGTTTTATTTAAATGTGTTCGTTTGGGGGTTTTTCCGTGTTGTTTTTTACGTTTATTTCCTTTCCTCCTTCATCTTTCCTTCACTCTGTTTTTCCTTCCCTCCTTCCTTCCCTGTCTCCTATGTCTCCTTCTTCCTTCACACCGTCTCTCCTCGTTCCTACAGTCCACCTCAGTAGATATGATGTCATAAAGAAACAGAAGAGATGAAACAGGAAGTGGATGTAAAAACGAGAGAGAAAAGTGAACAAACTTCTGAACAGAGACGTTATTTTTGTCCGACTTTACGCTTCGGGACATTTTTCATAAGAAAACGTCGACTTTCTTTGAGGTTTTGAGAAGAAAACATCATCGAACATGAAATCATTCAGGATATTAACGACCTCTGGGTGTGTGTGTGTGTGTGTGTGTGTGTGTGTGTGTGTGTGTGTGTGTGTGTGTGTGTGTGTGTGTGTGTGTGTGTGTGTGTGTGTGTGTGTGTGTGTGTGTGTGTGTGTGAACAGAAACAGTAAATAGTGATGAAGCAGCAGAGTTCAGTTCAGTCAGCTAAATGCTAATCACACGTCCGAACCAGAACTGCACTCATCAATCCTCCATTCCTTCCTTGTTTCCTTCCTTGTTTCCTTCCTCCTTCCCTTGTCCCCCTGACTGTCTCATCTGTCTCCTTCTGTCCTTCCTTCCTTGTCTCTATTGTCTATCTGTTTTGACCTCCAGTTTTTCTGTCCTTTAATTTCAACCTTCATCACTCGTCTCCATTTCATCTTCTAGCCTCCTTCCCTTCTTTCCTCTCCTTCCTCTCCTTCACACCCAGTTTGACTGTTATTATTCCACCCGTTTCCTTTCCTCCTCCTTCTCATTCTTCATCTCCATCTTTCATCTCCTCATCCTCCTCTCCTTCTCCTTCACCCTCTGCTTCCTTTGTTGTTTTCCCACTTGTTTACTTGTCCTTCTCTTTTTTCATCTTTCCCTCTTTGACCTCCATCTTTCTTTCTTCCTCTTCGTTCTTGATTGTCTCCCTCCTCATCCTCACCTCCTTTTGTTCTTCCTCCTTCCCACGTCCTCTTTAATCCCCCTTTCCTTCTCTTTCTCCCTTCATCGCTCAGCGACTCCTTCCTCTTCCTCCTCTTCCTCCGTCACCTTCGCAGGCACAAATTGATTCAATCACTAATTGTGCTGAAACAAACAGAAGTTGATTAATTCATGTTTGCGCTGCATCTCACTCTGATAAAGGAGCCGACGCGTGAAAAAACAAACTTGTTAACATGAAGAAGAAGGACAAGGAGAAGAAGGAGAAGGAGAAGAAGGAGAAGGAGAAGGAGAAGGAGAAGAAGGAGAAGGAGAAGAAGAAGAAGAAGAAGAAGAAGAAGAAGAAGAAGAAGAAGAAGAAGAAGAAGAAGAAGAAGAAGAGCTGTAAATGAGATCAGACCCTCTTTTGGCCCACCGGCTAATTACAATTCACTCTGCGTCCCATTGGTTGGTATTCACCGTGTGTGTGTGTGTGTGTGTGTGTGTGTGTGTGTGTGTGTGTGTGTGTGTGTGTGTGTGTGTGTGTGTGTGTGTGTGTGTGTGTGTGTGTGTGTGTGTGTGTGTGTGTGTGTGTGTGTGTGTGTGTGTGTAGCCATTGATCAGACTGACAGAGACTTATTATGGTGCCATGTTGCATGACCCCTCTTGACCCCGCCGGCGGTATGAAAAGTGTGTTAGTGTGCTCAGCGCGTTGGTGTGTGTTTGAATGTGGGCGACTGTTTGTCCTGTTAATGACTTGTCAGCTTCCACCACAAGTGCTAAAGGTGACGCTTCCTCCCTGGAGACACACACACACACACACACACACACACACACACACACACACACACACACACACACACACACACACACACACACACACACCGTTACAGAAGCTCTCCGTATTTATTCCGGCATCGCTCTCTCTGCAACACAAATATCAACAAACCAACACCTGAGCAGCGAGAGGAATTTAGATGGAAAGAATTAGAAGCTTCAACTCCAGGAATTAATAAACCTGCAGCTGCAGCGGCGTTTATGATGTTGATGATGTTTATGATGTTGATGATGTTTATGATGTTGATGACGGGCGTTTGAGGGAAACCAGACGTGAGACCAGACCTCGAACTCATGTATAAGTGGGAAAGTTCAGATTTGGCAACCTTCGACTTCCCAGCTGAAAGCGTTACCATGACAACAACAACAAAAATGCAAAATTGCAACCGCCAGGAAAATCTGCTCTTTGAATACAGAAAAGTGACAAACAACCTTGTCATCTCCCATGTCGACGGTCACAGGGACCAAATGGAGTCATCATTATGTGTAAACAACATTTCTACAGAGAGCCAGCAAAGTAACGGCAACAAAGTAACAGAAACAAAGTAAAACAAAGTAACGGCAACAAAGTAACGGCAACAAAGTAACGGCAACAAAGTAACAGAAACAAAGTAAAACAAAGTAACGGCAACAAAGTAACGGCAACAAAGTAACTGCAACAAAGTAAAACAAAGTAACGGAAACAAAGTAACGGAAACAAAGTAAAAACAAAGTAAAACAAAGTAACGGCAACAAAGTAACGGATACAAAGTAACGGATACAAAGTAACGGAAACAAAGTAAAACAAAGTAACGGCAACAAAGTAACGGATACAAAGTAACGGATACAAAGTAACGGAAACAAAGTAAAACACAGTAACGGAAACAAAGTAACGGAAACAAAGTAACGGAAAACAAAGTAACCGACAGTTAGTTCCACAAATAGGAAGAAATGAAATCAGTAACAGAAAATGTTTAAAGAAGCAGATTAAATCAAAGAATAAAGACGAACTGTGTGACGACCAGAAGAGAAATAAAGTCTGTTCGCCTGCTTCTCAAGTCAAGATGTTCGGAGCTGCGTGACGACCTCTGACCTTTAGACGGCCGGTCTGGCCTCTCCTCCTCCTCGCTCCCTGTGACTTCCACTCCGGTGGTATTAACCTTGTTAAATAAAGCTTCATCTGAAATAACTCCACCCTGCCTGTCGGCTCTGCTCCGCAATAAATCCTTCATCAAACAGAGGAGAGCGTAGATCGATATCAGTAGCCCCCCCCCCCCGAGGAAAGATCTTTGTTTGTGTTCACACTGCGTTATCGTCACACAACTGATGATGCTGCATTATTAGTATTACACTAAATAAAGCTCAGTCAAGGTCAACACAGTGTTTCCCTGCCCTCATTTTAATTCTCTCTATTCTGTATATTTATTCAGAACGATTTTGCCGCCCTCGACCTGCACGAGCGTCCACTGATGAAATGTGATGAAAACATCACCAGCTGGAGCCTCCGTAAACACAAGTTTAATACTGCGAGTTCAAGCCCATCGGACGCTGCTTGCTGAACACTTTGCACTTTTTTAGAAAGTTTATCAAGAAATAAAATATCAGGAAGTGAAAAGGAGGCGATTTGTCACCTCAGTATTGATCAGCAAGCTTCGGTTGATTCCGATATAAGCAGAGTAGTTTGTGATGTTTCATGGTTACTAATGTGAAAAGTAGCCACACTAAATAAACCATTAGGCGCTTACTTAAACATACTTTATTCATCTTCCTCCGTGCTGATGGTGATGTAAACTTTATTCAATTAAATTAGCAGCAGTAACTATCATTACGTGAAGTGTCGACTTTATTTCTTTGGTTTATTAAAAAAAATACAGGGCAGAGTCGCACTGGAGGATTTTACGGCGTATAAAACGCTGATTCATGTCATCCTATTAAAAACTGAACATGGGATTTTGTGAATTTAGTATTCATACGGGCAGAGATGAAGAAGTGGGAGGGCTCATAAAACAACAAAATAAAAGTCTGGGTGAAAAATATTAAGAATAAAAAATATTATTATAGCAATTGGGCTGCATTAAAACCCACGTTATGTGTGTTGCTTTGTATCAGTGTGTTATGAGAGATGATAAGTCGAGGCGTTTGATTGGTTGTCGCCTTGGAAACCAGCCAGCTCGTTTTCATGCGATTGTTTCCCCTCCTTCAACCGGTCAGGTGTCAAGTTTCCATTCACGTCTGTCCTGACGCATTTAATGCACATGCAGTGAAGACATTAAATCTGCTTCTGAGGGAGTTGCCATGACAACAGACGATGCTTCAAATCTGGATGTTGCTGCAAAGAAGCTACAGATCTTAAAAGATGAATGAATGAATGAAGAACGCACAAGTTTCAACATCAATATCACACATTCAGCATCTGACCAAACACTGGACATGAACATTATAAAGTCACCTTTGACCTTTTCCATATAAAATGTCATCTTATTATGTTTCCTGTCAGACGTGTGTGAAATTTTTTTCCAATTTGCGTATGAATTCTTGAGTTATATTCTCAAACCTCCGAAGTCTAATCGGTTCAATCTTTGGGATCAAGTGAACGTTTCTGCCAAATTTAGAGAAATTCCCCCGAGGCAATCTTGAGATATCACGCTCACGAAAATGGGGCTGACGTGAAGTCTCAGTGACCTTTGACCTACAAAATCTATCTTTGGGACCAAGAGAACATTTGTTCCAAATTTTAAAGCATTTCCCTCAAGATGTTTTTTGAGATATCACATGCACAAAAATGGGACTAATGTGAGTTGACTGAACTTTGACCTCCAAAATCAAATCGGTTCAATCTTTGAGTCCAAGTGAACGTCTGTGCCAAATGTTAAGAAATTCATTCCCGAGCTAACAAGGTGGCATAATGTTCGTAGCCTCTAAAAAGTGAAGCCTAAGTGCCTTAAAGTGTCATACCACTGATGGCCACTCCAGCATTCATTAGCTATTAGAGATCCACTCCTCACTCTTCTCCAGTTTCTCCAAATATGGCGATTTCTGGCTCTAAAACAACAACATGGCGACGGCCCAAATGTCCGACGTGATTTACATACAAATAAACGTGTTCCTGTTTCTCAGGTTGAGATGTTCTAACCGAGGACCGACGCTCAACCCAGAATGACAAATAAGTCTCGAAGGTCAAAACTCTCCATCAACAAGGTCAAGTTGATCTAAAAATCTGTCCTCATCTTATTTTCTATGTTTTTGCTGGAGTCTGACCAGAGATGGCGACTTCATCTTGGCAGCAATGCGGCTTTAATTATCGCAGGCGACATGTCGGGGAGCGGGGAGGGGGGGGAGGGGGGGCTGAGAGAGTCCTGGCCGCAAACCAAAACAACAAAGAAAAAAAAAAGTATGGATGACTCAGCCTCAGCTGCTGGCGCCGTTATTGTTAGCTGCCCCTTTTTTCTTTAAATGTATTTATTCATTTGTTAATTAACTGCTAATTTTCGTACAGCGGACACCAACATAATTACTTAATAATTGTTTTCGAGACAGACAAACACGAGAAACAAGAAGAAGAGGACGGAGATTTATAAAAAACATAAAACAGGAAGTGCAAAGTAAAAAACAAACAAAATAACTTCCTCTGACCTCACACTCGGTCCACGTCCCCCGATTCTCCGCTGATGACGCTCAGAAATATGTTTGAATTGATTTCTGTTCAAAAGCCCCATATTATTCATCACCATGGAAACAGGCACACCCTCATTATGGGATGTTCCACTCCGAAATGGACCCAGGAGCGTCTGAATGCCAGAATGTGTGTGTGTGTTGAGGTTTCAGCTGTGGTGGATGAGTAAATTAACAGTGTGTGTGTGTGTGTGTGTGTGTGTGTGTGTGTGTGTGTGTGTGTGTGTGTGTGTGTGTGTGTGTGTGTGTGTGTGTGTGTTGCCTCCTCGGGCGGTGGACCAGCTCTCATCCTCACTTCCTAATGAGATTTAATGCAGTTGTCCAGCTAACACACACACACACACACACACACACACACACACACACACACACACACACACACACACACACACACACACATTTTAATAATAACCTCCTGCCTTTATCTCCGCTGCACGCTGCCTGTCTGACACGACGCTGCTGCAAGTGATGGAATTCTTTAACAGTAACACAGTGAACGACCTGAAGGGGGCGCTGACACATTTATTAGCGACGCTAGCGGCTCGACTCTGATCGACATCAGCACCCGAGTTCCACACGATAACGTGACCGCTGGTACGTGAACATTTGTGAAGTGTTTCTGAGCCCGTGCAGTGATTTCCACCACAGAATCACAGCTGTTTTTAAAGCAGCGCTTCCTGTTCTGGTTCCGACTTCTTTAACAGCTTTGTAGTCATCAGGTCAGTCAGTCAGACTGTATGATCATTGGCCTCGCCCCCTCATTAGTTTCACCTGTCCTTCATTGTCCTTGCCTCCCTGCTGTATTTAGTCTGTGCTCTTCTTCTTCCCACTTTTTGTCAGTTTGTTTCAGTTTCCTGTGTGCTGCTGCGTAAAAACATAAACGTCATATCTCCACCTTCATGCTTTCTACAGTTTATCATATTTCGAGCTTTGACTGGAGCTCCTTTAATTACAATTTCATCCAAACAGTTTAATGGCCGACTGGAGGATCGGCACCAGCAGCAGTTTATCTCAACGAGCGCCCGACTCGTTATATTTGCATAATGAAACTTGAGATTTTTCTGGAAATATGTTTGAATAAAAAATAAAAAAAACACTCCACAAAAACTGTCCCATCCTTGATGAAGATGCTTCAGGTGGAGACGTAGACGAGAGGTCGAGATGTTCGGAAAGCCTGGACTGTATTTACCGGAGCCTGACTGGAGATAACGACTTAATCTGGGGCCGAGAACGTGACTCTGATTCTGATGTTCGGCTCAAAGCTACACTAAGTGTCACAAAACGGCTAAAAATAAGCTGCCGGACTCCAAATAAAAATCAGCCGTGTCACCTGATGAGTCCAGAGCCAGATCCAGTCCAACGATGAAGACCACGAGAAGCGGTGAAAAGGTCGGCCCGAGGTCAAAAGTTCAGTCTCGGTTGCTCGGTTTCTAAAAACTTGTCTTCACTTGTAAGAAGAAATTCGACAAACGTCTCGATTTCCAGGCAAAAACTTTTTTGAAAAACACCTTCAATCTGCTTCGTCCAAAGCAAACTCTCAAGACGCCGATTTTCATTCAGTTCAGCGTTTTTATAAAAAGCCGAGTCGGTGTTTCTGAAGAACTTTTGTAAAAATTTGTAAAGAAAAAATCCATCCAACAATGAAACCTCAGAAAAAACACGGGTAATAAAACGGGAAACATCCTCATCCATCATTCATCGCTCTGCTTCGTCGCCCCGGTTACCTCCTCCTCCTCCTCCTCCTCCTCTCTGATGGAGTGATGTCAGAGCTGCTGGTGTGAAACCACCCGGCAGGCCGAGCGATTCGAGGTTTAGCTGTTTTGAATATTCAACGGAGGCTTGTCGTACATCTTGTCGGTTGGTGTTGTGCGTTTCATCTGGTTTATCTTAACCTGCTTTTTCAAAAGGAAGCGAAGTTCAAAGGTTTATAAAATTAATGACATCAGCAGGAGTGAGACTTCATTAACCTTATTTGACTTCTAGATTCCATACTTTAAACTCTTCTGATGTTTTATTTGCAGATATTCTTTATGGCTTTAAGTACCAAAACTCATCTCAGTATAGTTTTATATCTCCTCTCTTCCAACGGGCTGTTTTGTGTTAAGTTGCGTTGGTTCATGAACGTTATGAATCCTCCAGTTCAGATTCTGTCCGTCACCATCTTTGTTAGTTCGGAGCGGTTTGGAGCAGGAAGTGACCATATTTGGACGAGCTGGGGGAGGAGCCAGCGGTGGATCTGACGATCTGATTTGAAACCTGACAATACTACGTCCCGCCCACCGATAGCTGTAACCTGACTGCACCACAGGCCTGTCAATCAAACAGACACGCCCCCAAAAACAGGTATTTTTGACGCTTTGTGGGAGCCCAGATAAACTACAGTGTGATCATGGTAGTTTTTGGAGGAACTCTGAAGGCACACACACACACACACACACACACACACACACACACACACACACACACACACACACACACACACACACACACACACACACACACACACACACACACACACACACACACACCACCTGCTGGTATGGATTTCTTAATGATGAGAAAAATATGGAATATCAACAGAGTTTCAGTCCCAGATTCTGGTGGCAGCGACAGCACTGTTTTGATCTCGTCGCCGGCGACAGCTGTCCGTCTCGGCCGTTTTGACAGATACCCCCTCCCCCCTTTATTTTTCTCCTGCAAGAACATCAGGAGACTGTGTGAACTTGTTTTCGTTCATCATTAATTTATTTCCTCTGAGGCGGCCAAACAGCAGCTTTGAGAGTCTCCCGCAGGTTAAACAAACAACCGCCTGAAAGAGGTCTCAGCAGATCCACAGATCTTCAAAGTTTGAAGTTTGGACCTCAGAAGCTCTGATCCCGAAGGGAAGAAGGAGCCGCCGATGTGCTGGAGGGACACGAGGTCGGACAAGTTCACTGATGTATGACGATGTCAGAATCAAAACTAGAACTTGAGTTTAAT
>NW_027210809.1:422500-427500 GCF_029030835.1 Brachyistius frenatus | reverse complement strand
AATAGGGGCTCCAACAGACTCCCATTGAAAAAAGCATCAAGTTCTCTCCTGAAATACAAAGTCAGTAAATGTCGTTATTGTGTCATTAGATAAATTCCCTCCTTCTGAAAATAATTCCAGTATTATTTATATATCAGGACCAGTTTGATGCGTTGGTGGAACATTCAGGGCTTTTAGGTTTGGCAGTTGTCACGGAGCTTTTTCCGCAGCCAAGTGTCTGCTAGAAATATGAGTTTCAGCTTTAAATAATCACTTAGTATTATCAATCTGTAATCAGTCGTGGAGAAAGTTTCGAAGTCTCCGAAGTCTTTTTAATGAGGACGCCTGAAGAGAGTCGGCGCCGCTCCGCCAGACTCCTCCCACACATGCTGGCGCTGGAAACGCTGCGATGGCTGAATGAATGCGATGACTGATCGCTGAGGTCGGCGTGTTTCGGTGTGGGCGTCCTTCAAACTGGAGCGCAAAAAAAAACCGAGCGGGGTCAGTTGGAGCCGGCGAAACGGTCGCGTCCAAACCGGAAGACATAAAAGCAGAGGGACATTTACGGTTTCCTCGTTAAGTCGAGGGTGCGCTCGTTTCGTTTATAAGACGAGCTGACTTTGAGTTCGGCATTAAAAAGCTTGAATCAAAACAAACGCTGTCTTTAGCTGAAAAAAACACAAATTTAAACAAAAATGTTGCTTTAATGTATATTTTAACTCAATTATATTTTATTAACATTCTGTCAAAGCATTTTATTTATTTTCTATACTTTTAAATATTCCCTTATTTCAGTTTTTTATGTGAAACACTGAATGCAGTTTTGGGACGTTAGCTAGGTGGCAGAACGACAACGAGACGTTTTTAAAATACTTTATAGAAATCAAAGCAATTCGTTTGGTGCCGTTAGAAGCTGCAGATTTTAATGTAACCGCAGTTCTCTGATCTACAGCGAATAATGTAGCTGCTGCTGTAAACTCCTAATTATTAATGTCAAACGAATGCTTCATTCCTCTGACTTCCTGCCATGATTTCTAAGCGAGCGACTCTTAAACAGGACTTCGTTTGTCCGGCTCGCGGCGTCTTTTTCTCCGTAAATTATTCAAACATTAAAACTGACCCCGCTCGCCTTCTTGAAGATATTTTGCGACTGTATTTCCATCTTCGCGACCAAATACAGAATTTATGGAGCGTTAAGCCGCTCGGAAAAAAAAGAACATTCAAGGCTTCCAGATAAGGTGGGTTGAAGCAGTCGTCCACCTCGATACAGCTCGTCTGAAAGCTAAATATTGATTCTGTCACACACACACACACACACACACACACACACACACACACACACACACACACACACACACACACACACACACACACACACACACACACACACACCCTTAGTGAATAGTTTCCTCTCTATTGGATCCACTTCTGTTTTTTAAATCAGTGCTTCACAGAAAAATAGTTTTTTTAGCCGTGCAAGTCAACGGTGGGAATGAATCCACACACACACACACACACACACACACACACACACACACACACACACACACACACACACACACACACACACACACACACACACACACACACACGCGGTGTCACCCACACACACACACACACACACACACAGTCTCGCACAGTTAATGAATAATTTATGTCATGTGAATGTTGTGGGTTGAACACAGTTAAATGTAAGAACAGCCTGCAGGGAAAACACGGTGAAACATTTCCTGTCTGTCTGTCAGCCTCCTCGCTCTAATTCTAACACACACACACACACACACACACACACACACACACACACACACACACACACACACACGACACAAAAGACACGAGGAGGGACGACGACGACGGGAAGCAGAGAACAAACCCGAGTGGTTTTCCACGCCAGACATAAATATTCTAGAACAATCCCGATGAAAAAGTCGCATGTGTGCATTCGAAACATCGACATGTACAACAAAAGGACAATGTGTGTGTGTGTGTGTGTGTGTGTGTGTGTGTGTGTGTGTGTGTGTGTGTGTGTGTGTGTGTGTGTGTGTGTGTGTGTGTGTGTTTTACACTCAACTATGTGGGCTAAATATAAATTCTATTCACAGATTAAAATTTGAATGGAAACATAAACATACTGAATATCCAACAAGAGTCTTAAAAGAAAAAAAAAAAAAAAAAAGGAGAAAGTTAAAAGAAAAACTTTTTTTTTTTAAATCTGTGCAGGTAATTTCTCATTTTTCAGTCCTTTTTGCAATAAGAACGATTGTAGCCAAAAAAAATTCCCACAATTTCTCCGCAGTAAATTTCCTCAATAGAAGCTTTTACAGACTTTCAAAATGAAACTCGCTTCGTCAACAAAAGTAACTTTTCATCATCAAAACAAACCGCATGCCGGAAAAAATACAAAAAACAGGAAGTGACGGGGATTATGGGAAATGTGGTCTTGTCACGACAATCTTTGACGGCCCGTATCAGTCTAATCATCATCATCATCATCATCAGCTGATACCATCTGCTGCATGTAAAGATGGATGGAGTCGATGCTTTACTGTTGCAAGAGATTGCGCAACACCCGTGAGACACATCATCACACAACTGTAGCATCAGAACAGCACGGTGATGCTTTTCTAATATAACTATATATAAAACTTTTTTTTTTTTTCTAATGCTGTGAAAGCTTAACGTCCAGAAGCCAGCTGATCTTTTCCCGTCTTTTGTGTTTATCGATAATCTGCGGCCGGTGAGTCGCCTGATTTTTCTGCCGCAGTCCTTTTCTACAAGGTTGTCTCGCGTACAACGGATGTTTAATCCCCCCCACCACCACCACCACCACCACCACCCCCCACACAGCGGACCGACGGGATGCAGATGACTGCGGAGCTCATTCGGCTTTATGAACGATGAATCAGACGGCGCTCGGAGGGCATCGTTTTCACACCGCTCACCAAAAGACGGCGTTTTATAACGGGCTGAAGATGAAACCCCAGAAACCAATTAGATCCACAACAGACCGGCCACGGAGGAATTTGTTGGGACCCGAAAACAGCTCGTAGACAAATTGTTTAATTCTTCCTGAAAATGAATAAAGTTAAATGCATTTCTTCTCATGTGTCCCTGCAGCTTCTGTTTCAGTGAGAGCTGTTTGCTTCATGTGACACTGAGCGTGGATCAGAGAAACAAAAACACATCAAAACTGCTGGAATTCGCTAAAAATACACTTTTAAAAGTCACAATGCTTCAATGAAATCGAAGGCATTCTGCGGCGAAACGTGCTGCCCGGTGTTTTAAAGTCTCGGTCGCGTCTATTATTTAATATTGTGTTAACGAAGACGGAGGACGAGTAAATGTGTTCATTTCAAATCATTTCAGAAAAAATTGTGGGTTTTATTTTGAGTTATGTGTTGTTTTTTTTGTTGCTTCATTGTTGGTTGGTAAACAGCTTCTGGGTGCATTACTGCCACCTACAGGCTTTGTTGATGTATTACAATGAGACACCAGGAAAAAACAATATTTGTTGACTCTATTCTTTTTATGATTTAATGCCTATTTAAAAATTTCGATTCATCCGATGACACAGAGCTGAGAACTTTTTAGATAAAAGACTTTTTACAGAAACAGGGAGGGAAGACATTTTGATATTCCTGTCAGAACTTTTTTTATTTAATTTTTTTATCATTGGATCAGAAAGGGGAATCTAAAACTTCAGACGACACGCCGTCGCAGTGATCTCGTAACTCGCCACGTTTCATTCGTGCCTTTCTCTCAAGCAGCTGTCAGTCATCGGCGTATAAAACACGCAGAAAAAAAAAAAAACAAAAATCGTGACAGACGGAGACGAACACAAAGCGACAGGAAGAAGTTGAATCTTTTGACTCTTCGGTCTCAGAAACCTTCACGTCTAAAACACACAGCTGAACCTCCGCGTTGTTTCAGGTTAAAACGTGAGTGTAGGCGGCGTGTTCACACGAAGTAATAAAACACTCAATCCATCTGTCGTCTCACTGTATTTATACATATATGAAAGTGTGTGTGTGTGTGTGTGTGTGTGTGTGTGTGTGTGTGTGTGTGTGTGTGTGTGTGTGTGTGTGTGTGTGTGTGTGTGTGTGTGTTTGAATGGATTTCTGCCTGTTGCATCATTGCTCCACACAGGAAGGTCTGATGGACACTTTGAATCCATGAAAGGACACGTCTGTCGGCGTCTGCGTGTCTGTCCGTCACTCAACCGGCTCACGGTTTTCCACCAAAGAAAACATGAATAACTTCTCGTCCCTCAGCGTTGTCTGTCAGGCTTCATCTGTTGTTTTTTTCTTTTTGTTTTCGCTGACCTTCTCTCGAAAACACGAATAAAAAACAACAACACATGAAAGAGACGTTGTCGAGAGGTGTTAAAGCCAATTTAAAACAAAAACAAAAACACGCAAATAACCGCAACGGTCGCAGGTTCAAATCCCCCGTGAAGAGTCGTTTCCTTTGCTGCAGGTTCAAAAGAGCGTTTCAATTGAGAAGGAAGTAAAAAAAAGACATCAGGAAAGAAACGAGATCGAAGGGTTAAAAAGTCATCGGGTTTTGGTTTTTTTTTGCACCTTGTTATTTTCTTGTCGAACGAAGAGCGTCACATCGGCGGATCAGCGGGGGGGTCTCTTCTACATCCCTGATTTCCAGTATCTCGTCTCCTCTCTTCCTCCCACATTACATCTGATTACAGCAGCTTTTTTTCCCGAGTCCTTCGTCGCCGCTGTAGGAGACTTCTTTTCATTTTCAGGTGTGTTGCTGACATATTGCGCCGCGGTCTCGGGGTTACCCTTTTCATTACTAATGCTTCCTTCTCCGAATGTGTCGGGAATGTAGACTCAGATATAGTTTTAATATAAAGAACAGGGAAGCGCAGAAAACCTGCGGCACCGCAGGGATGTGTGAAACACACCTTTAAGACTTCAGGACCGAACAGTTCTGCATCAGGATGGAACCACTGGGGAGATAAATATACCTGGAGGGGCTTCTTATTCTTTATTTTTTTTTAACTG
>NW_027210809.1:372500-417500 GCF_029030835.1 Brachyistius frenatus | reverse complement strand
AAAATATAAAAGAGGCAACCGAGGAAGAGGAGCCCCAGATGCTGAGTGCCCCCCTCCCCTCCTCCTCCTCCTCCTCTCTGTAAAGCTCCACCCGGCTCCCGGTGCCCCGAAGGCAGCAGCAGAAGGACGAACCCAACACACCATCTGAGCCCGGAGCAGCCCGGGGCCGCTTCATTTACGCTACAGAGCCTCCCCATTTAACCCAGCACAACACCCTGCAGCGCACACACACACACACACACACACACACACACACACACACACACACACACACACACACACACACACACACACACACACACACACACACACACACACACACACACACAGAGTTGGTTCATCATGCTTGTGAGGACGGTGCATCGACATCCATTTATTTCCCAGAGGCTGAGTTTGACCTCGACCACATGGACAGCAGAAAGTCTTGTTTTATCTCTCGTGTTTCCGGACACGTTCATTTATTTTTATTTTTTTTAATTTTATGATATTTTATTCCTGTACCGGTCTCGGATCGATCTCCATCGTTCATTTGGGAATCAATCCGCGTCCAGTGAAATGGATTTTTTTTTTTTGCACTGATTAGGTAACCAATGGGACGTGTCAATCACCTGTGCCCAACTCCACAGGCTGCACGTGGTGATGACATCATACCAACAACAACACATGTCTCCAGAGAGCAAGCAGATGGGGGGGGGGGTGTAGTTAACAGGTTTTAGTTCTGAAAATGATTCATCATATAACTAACGAATGGGTCAATTTGAGAAACCCTATATAAACACGGCCGCCATCTCTGGGCTCCAGCTGTCATGTGGTCTGAGAGTAAATAATAATAACAGCAAGAAAATCACATAAAACCAGATATAAAGGAACATTTAAAAAATTATAGATAAGAAATGAGATGCATAAGAAAAAATATAAAATTAAACACAGACAGAGTTAAAATAATAAAACAAACAATATGCATTTTAAGTGCAGGAGAGCTTCAAGAGTAACTGGTTAAAGGCTAAAATAAAGAGATATGATTTACAGCTTTCTTTTAAAAGTATTAACGGAGCTTGCGTTGCTGATATCTTCACGTACATTTAAGATTTTATTTACGTTCTACGGTTGGAAACAAAATCGCAACGTTCATTTCCCGCACTTATTTTTGGCGTCGCTTAAATATCATCTATCTTTATATATTCACAGCTTCAAACTGTATTTTCCCCCATCGGCCACCAGGGGTTCTCCCACCCAAAAACACGCCAGAACAAATCCACGCAAATCCATCATTAGCTAAACGTCTCCCTTCCTGAACTTTTCCATCGAGACAAGCGAGTTACGTCTTAAAAAAAAAAAAAAGACAATATGTCATAAAGATAATCAAACATAACAGTTATTGATGAGACAGATGGCTTCGGTTTCCTTCAGGTTGATGGACCACCTGCGAACAAATGCGGGTCGTATATCAGCGTGCGTGTGCGCGTCCGTCCATCCCCCACCCATCCCACCCCCCCTCCCCCCCCGGATCCGATCCGAACGACAAAAACAGCCGTGGAAAAAAAAAAAGTAATTAAAAAAAGGAGCGGAGTGTCTCGAGATAAATGTCCGTCTGAGGAAGAAAAACACTCTTCATCACTGTCAAGAGAGGAGGAGGAGGAGTAATATTCGTTTTTAGCACTGCTGGGAGAGGAAGAGGAGGAGAAGAAAAGGTTTAAGGAGGTGAAACTGAAAAGTTTAGAAAGTGAGGAGGGACTAGAGGAGAAGGGATTAGAGATGAGGGGGTTTATTATTACTGTGTAAAGACGAGGAGATGGAGGAGAAATACAAGTTTTATCGCTGCCGAGGGAGGATTAGGAGGTGGGGGGGGGGAGTGGAGAGGGGAGGGGTTAACAGGTTTTTATCACGTCCAGAGGAGAATGGAGGTGAAGGAAACACGAGGAAGAAGAGCAGATGAGAAAAAGTGCACTTTCTGTGGAGGAAGTGGAAAAAGGGAGCGGAGGACCGCGAGGAAGAGGTGCAAAAATAAAGCAGGAGAGGTGAGAGGTAGGAGAGATGGATAATCAATCGCTGTGATCGGAGCCTGATCAGTGGCCAGCTGTCCTCCGCTTACCGAATGTTTGCTTATAAAACCAGCCTCTTTATCGCATCAAGAAAAGTTTCAATTGGGATTCAGAACTCTTTTGTCGCCAGTCAAAATCGTCAACGTGAGTTGGACAGAGTGGGCGGGGCCTAAACGGGTAGATGAGACGGGAGTTTCTATTGGTGGATTTGGGTGGACACTATGCAGTTCTTTTCTATTAAAACGTTCTTAGATGTAGCAGCACGAAAAAAACGTTTCCCTTCATTCTGATCTGATCCTCATTTTGGGGGAGAAATATTCCTGAAACTCGCTGCAGCAGAACGTCTGAACTCAGGTTTCCATCGACTGCATCATCAGTTCTTTCAATGCTGACGCTTCAAATCTGAGTGAAAGCTGTTTGATTACGTGGTGAGAATAAAAGCTGGTGTGTGTGTGTGTGTGTGTGTGTGTGTGTGTGTGTGTGTGTGTGTGTGTGTGTGTGTGTGTGTGTGTGTGTGTGTGTGTGTGTGTGTGTGTGTGTGTGTGTCCATGTTGCTGTGTGTGTGTGTGTGTGTGTGTGTGTGCGTGCGTGCGTGCGTGCGTGGTGAGAATGTGTGTGTGTGTGTGTGTGTGTGTGTGTGTGTGTGTGTGTGTGTGTGTGTGTGTGTGTGTGTGTGTGTGTGTGTGTGTGTGTGTGTGTGTGTGTGTGTGTGTGTGTGTGTGTGTGTGTGTGTGTGTGTGTGTGTGTGTGTGTGTGTGATGCCGTTTCATGTGTTTGAAACTGTTACAGAAACACCTGAGATCAGGCGGCTCCGTGTCGTGCAGCGCCCTCTAGCAGCAGAGAGGTCAACTGCACCTTTTTCAAACCAAACATCCATTTAAATAAATCAAAGTCGTCACGAGTGCATAAAGAATGAAATCTTTAAACTCCTCAGGAACAGTTTGTGGATTTTTTCAATGTGTTTTTTTCCTGAAGAAATGTCATCCTGTATTGTGGAGCCGACCTCTAGTGGCACTCGCTGGTATTGCAGCTGAAGACACTTCTGGATCAGAACCATTTTACAGACCTGAAGCTACGAACTCTTATATTCAGTCTGAGGTTGTGACGCTTGGATCCTCTCGGCTTTGGACATTTTTCAGACCAACGACATGTAAAAGGAGACTAGACGTTGTCGTTACTTCGGAAATATTCAAAAGCTTGAACACACACTCACACTTTTCTTCTGTGATGTTAACACACAACTTCACTTTCTTAAGAAGACTTCAAAGTGATTTCTATCACCTTAAAACTTAACAATGTAATAAACTACCCGAGTCGTAACCTTCCCACTAAGACAAAGTCTTAAACCCTCAAATGGCCCTCGAACCAAACGAGGGCCAGTCGAGAGGTTTAAAACAGGTCCTCACAAGGACAGCAGGACTCCACCCCACACACACACACACACACACACACACACACACACACACACACACACACACACACACACACACTCACACACACACACACACACACACACACACACACACACACACACACACACACACACACTCACACACACACACACACACACACACACACACACACACACACACACACACACACACACACACACACACACACACACACACACACACACACACACCACACACACACACACACACACACACACACACACACACACACACACACACACACACACACACACACACACACACACACACACACACACACACACACACACTCACACACACACTCACACACACACAGAGCGTAATGTTAATAAGAGATGCGGTCGGGGAGTTTTATAACTCCTCCTAAAAGAGATTTAGAGTCGGTGAGAGAATTAGAGATAGACTAACAGAGCTTTTCTCCGAGAGAGAAAAAAATAAATAAATTAGTTTGAAGGGAGGAAGAATAGACGGGAATAATAAGAAATAAAAGAAAAGACAGACGAGGCACAAAAACCTATCAGCAGTGTTCAATTCAGCTACTTTCTGTGAAGCCGAAGCTTCTTAACAAGAGAGAACAACAACGAGGATCATTGAAGAGATCAAATCAAAAATAAAAACACTCGGAAACACAAACAAACATTAAAAGTGGCGATAAAATCGGAAAAGAGAGAAAAATGTGTGAAGCTGCAGCAGAATATAAAAGAAGAGGGAGGCGCGAAGAGAGGACGTTAAACTGAAAACATGAAGTCTGTCCTGGGGGTGGCGCTAGAGAGAAGGTCGCAAGGTGGCTGGAATGTGAGGGATTGATCCTCTGGGGACGACGAATACGATCGGGAAATATCAACAAGCTGCGGCTTTCAAAGAAATGCTAACGTCAGCACACGATGCTAACAGTGTGTAATGATGTCATCGTTTGAATTTAGCGTGTTAGCACGCTAACTAGCACGCAGACCGCTAGAGACGCCGTAGCTTGATCCAAATATCGCAAATTTACAAATACGGGTGCAAAAAAAAAATTGTGCTCGTTAATTCATGACATTTGACTTCTCTTTATTATCCGTAACCTGAAGACACACACACACACACACACACACACACACACACACACACACACACACACACACACACACACACACACACACACACACACACACACACACACACACACGAGCTTGACCCTGTTCAGTTGAATTAAAGTCATAAATTGCGTTTCCATTAACGCCCTATTGACTGGTTTTACTTTATTCCAGCTGAGAGGAGGTTCAATCCTTCAACTGCCATTTGAACAACCCCACACACACACACACACACACACACACACACACACACACCTACACCTGGATGGAGGAGATGATGAAGAAGAGGACGAAGAGAGGAGACAAATAAAAGCGGATAAAGGAAAAGGGGGAGGAGGAAGAGGAGAAGATGAGGAAGAGGTTTGTGAACATTTATCCTTCAATGTAATGACGACAGACTTCGCCTCCATAAATCACTGTCCTACACACACACACACACACAGACACACACACACACACACACACACACACACACACACACACACACACACACACACACACACACACACACACACACACACACACACACACACACACACACACACACACACACACACACACACACACACACACACACACACACACACACAGACACACACACACACACACAGACACACACACACACACACACACAGACACACACACACACACACACACACACACACACACACACACACACACACACACACACACACACACACACACACACAGACACACACACACACACACACACACACACACACACACACACACACACACACACACACACACACACACACACACACACAGGTCTAATTTAGAGAGTGTTATCAGAGCGCAGACGAGCCGTTGATCCGGCGACCTTTGTTGGCAACGAGAAAAAAAATAACGTCTCAAAAGTTGGTCTTAAAACTTTGCGTCTCTTCGGAGGAAAACTCGATTAAAACGATGCTTCTTTTCTTTTGTCCTCCGTCTTTTTCCAACAACACTTTTATAAAAAAAAATTAAAAATCCATTTTAATAAATATGAAATGACACATGAGGGTACAAATGCTCCGTTTTTTCAAAATGCCGTGAGCATCCTGACTTTCACTAAACACTGTACGTGACAACGTCTCCAACCAGGACAAGTTTGAAGTGTTTTCATTTCTGCAGCCTTTTTTCCTTGTTTGGTCGACAGCTGCAGTTTGTTGGAAGTATTTTCTCATTTTCTTTTGACTCTTCTAGCAGTAAAACACAAAAACAACAACAGCAGCATCTCATCGATCGGCTTCATCTTCGTTCGCCGTCGTCCGGATTTCGGGAAAAAAACAAAAAAACGAGCCGAACAGAAAACAAATAGAAAAAAAAGATATTAAAAAGAAGATAAATTTGTTACCTTTTGCGTAACGAGCGATATAATTTTTCATCAAAGCAGCCGAGGGCTTGTTGGTTTTAACGATGCGGCTGCCGATAGATCCTCGTTGATCACGCAGCGACGAGGCCGCCGGCCGCTTTAACATTTTCACTTCAGCTGGCATTTAAGCAGCAGAGAGACGGATGAGATAGTAGTTTAATATCTGGCTGAAAATTACATCTAATACGGCGACGGAATTAAATGTTAAAGAGGCGTTGAGACGTTTTCATCTGTTCGGCTCGAACGCTGGAAAAGACCAACTTGTTCTTCTACGACCATCAACACTCGGACCGCTCCGCCGGCTGCAGCTTCCTGCTCTTTTATTTATTCATCGCATTTTTTCTTTTGCATTATTTGTTTGGTTTGAAACAAAGACAGGTATATACATATATAAAAAAAATATATATATATATATTATTTTTTATTTTTTTACCTTTAAACTAGAGAACAGCAACAGTTTGATCACGTTTTTGTGAGCGCCGGTGACGTGAAACAGTTTGTGATTTCAACCGCGGACCTGAAACATCAAAGATTTATGAGGAACAGAAAATCTTCAGCCAGTGTTCCTGAGCCCATGCTGTGATTTCCACCACAGAATCACGGCTGTTTTTTTAAAGCAGTGCTGCCTGAGGGGCGCCATCCTTTTGTATGAATGTTGGCCCCGCCTCCCTGATTTAGTTTCACCTGTCCCTCGTGGTCCTTCCCTCGCTGGTTCCACCGAGTTCTACTGGGACCTTCCGAGATGTCTTGAGGGGTTGTTAGCGATATTAGCTGTTTGCTAACTTTAGTTTAGCGGGTTTTGAGTGAAATTAGCTGTTTGTTAGCATTGTTAGCTGTTTGACGGTGCATCGCTGCACAAAGAGACAACTTTGAACAAGGATGGCGGCCAGATTCAAAATAAGGTTCACGTTTCTTTGTTGTTTCAGGCTTTTTGAGGGACGTTTCCCTTTTATTCTGTCAGTCAGCGGTGCAGAAAGACAGAAAAGTACGACGCAGGAACAATTACAGTCACAACCATGTGGTGTTTGGACTTAAACCACGAAGGCTTCGGACCTGCAGCTGACGCCTCATTTAATAAAAACAGATGAAGAGGCTTCATCCTTCAAGAAGAAATTTAAAAAAGAAAAAACACAAAACTAAAGACGTTTACCAGGAAGAACACGTTTAAAAACGACAAAGTGGGAGCTGATTCGCTGTAAGAAGGTCGAATCTTCTGAAGATTTTAAGTTAATAAAGTAAAACAAAAACAAAAAAGAAGAAGTCGTGAACTTTAAGTTCTTTTGTAAGAACTTTGTAACTTGAATAAACAACCGGGAAACGGATGGAGGCTTCAAACGGACGCGCCCACGCTTCGTTAGCAGGACGCTGCTAATGAATCAGTATCGATAAGATCTGATCAGCCCTCTGATTGGATGAACTTTTATCCTCCGGGATCGATGAAAGATTCAGGTGAGCTCAGCTCAGCGCCTCGCCGTCATTAATCAAGGTTTTGTTCGGGAGGGAAGACTTTGACAAAGGCGCTCTAACTTTCACCTGCAAGCTAATTTATAACACACACACACACACACACACACACACACACACACACACACACACACACACACACACACACACACACACACACACACACACACTGATTCTTTCTGCTGATACTTTCCAGTGACGACTCGGCAGTCGGCAGGTTTTCTATTATTGATCGCGTGTTTCTTTTCATGAAGCTTCGCGCTGCCAAATTTTTTTCCGTCGCGTCAAATCCTTGAAATTTCAAACGAACCCGTCTGAACTCGCGTCGTTCTGATTGATGACGTTCTGATTTACAACTTTTAAAAAGAGCCTCAAACACAACAACTCAACATATTTTGTGGAAAAAGTTTGGGTTATTTTGAAGTAGGGAAAATTTCCAATCAGCATTCAGCCTAATTTTGAATCAAAGAAGTCCTTCCTCCTCTCCTCCTCCACTCCTCCTCCACTCCCCCCCTCCTCCTCCCCTCCTCCTCCACTACTCCTCCCCCCTCCTCCTCCTCCTCCTCTCCTCCTCCACTCCCCCCCCTCCTCCTCCCCTCCTCCTCCACTACTCCTCCCCCCTCCTCCTCCTCCCCCTCTTCCTCCCCCTCCTCCTCCTCCCCTCCTCCTCCCCTCCTCCTTCACTCCTCCCCCTCCTCCTCCTCCTCCTCCTCCTCCTCCTCCTCCACTCCTCCTCCACTCCTCCTCCCCCTCCTCCTCCTCCCCTCCTCCTCCCCCTCCTCCTCCACTCCTCCTCCTCCCTCCTCCTCCCCTCCTCCCCCCTCCTCCTCCTCCTCCTCCTCCTCCTCCTCCTCCTCCTCCTCCTTCCTCCTCCCCCCTCCTCCTCCTCCCCCTCCTCTCCTCCTCCTCCTCCTCCTCCTCCTCCACTCCTCCTCCTCCTCCTCCTCCTCCTCCTCCTCCTCCTCCTCCTCCTCCCTCCTCCTCCCCTCTTCCTCCCCCTCCTCCTCCTCCACTCCTCCTTCACTCCTCCCCCCTCCTCCTCCTCCCCTCCTCCTCCACTCCTCCTCCTCCACTCCTCCTCCCCTCCTCCTCCCTTCTCAAGTCGTCACGTTTGCTAACCTCTAAAGTCTCACAATTTAAACAAAGGGTTCAAATAAAAACTGTAAAAAAAAAAAGGTTTTAAAAATGAAAAGATCAGCATAGCAAAACAGAAGGACCCTGATTCAATTATACCTGACCTCTTGTCTCTGAGGGTTGTCACGGTAACAAGAACACCTGGTCATGAAAATTGCAGGCTAAACATAGACTGCTAACACACACACACACACTCTCACTCACACACACACACACACACACACACACACACACACACACACACACACACACACACACACACACACACACACACACACACACACACACGGAGTGAAGCAGTTGAGATGAAGCTTTCATGATCCCAGTGGGGGGAAGTAAATAATAGTCTTTTTTGTGGGTGATACCCACAACTACACACACACACACACACACACACACACACACACACACAGATAACAACACACACTCGGAGCAGGTCCTGTGGGTTTTATTAGCAGAGTGTGAAGGCTGAAGGTGATGAAGCCTGAAACACCTCTGGAGTGAGCGCAGTGTGTGTGTGTGTGTGTGTGTGTGTGTGTGTGTGTGTGTGTGTGTGTGTGTGTGTGTGTGTGTGTGTGTGTGTGTGTGTGTGTGTGTGTGTGTGTGTGTGTGTGATACACTCCTGTTTGTGTACCTCTGAGAGGACCGGTTCTAGTGTTAGACCTCGGCGGACAGGTCGAATCCACGTTCTGTTTTAACGTGAGGTTTCAGGGTTTGAAGTGTTGAAACGAGCAAAGCGTTGCCGTGGTAACCCAACAGAGGTCGGACACATTTACCGAATAATTTTTTTTTTTAAAGTATATATGCGTCTATCGTTCTTCTTCATTTCCTGTTTTTAAAACAGCGCCTGGTTGTAGTGTGTAACTCCCGTCAGAAGGTGGCGGTAATGCACATTAAATCAGCTTTAAAACTGCCCCTTCGTCACAGCATCCAAACTACCGTACTACTTTTTACTACAAACGATAGATACGACCGAGTGGGTCAAAGGTCAAGACGCACTTCGGTTCACGTCAGGTAATAAAAAATTTAAAAATTTAAAAAATATCGCCCCAAAAAACTGTTTCAAGTTCGTTCTTTCAAATGTGTCATAAAAAAAACAAACCGAGGTGTTCAAACTCTCCTCAAGGCCGTAAACGGAGACACGTCATTGGTTGATTGACAGCCCTCATTCATCTCCGTAATCGTACTCCAACCACCGCCATTTAAAATACAAATGAACTTGCCTCCAAAGTGTGTGTGTGTGTGTGTGTGTGTGTGTGTGTGTGTGTGTGTGTGTGTGTGTGTGTGTGTGTGTGTGTGTGTGTGTGTGTGTGTGTGTGTGTGTGTGTGTGTGTGTGTGTGTAATGAGGCCTGACTTGGTTAATAACTCAAGGTGAGGTTTGCTTTCGGATGCCAAAGCTCACACACACACACACACACACACACACACACACACACACACACACACACACACACACACACACACACACACACACACCTTTCTTTCACCTCTCGTTCCCATTCAATCTTTCTCTGAACCGTGAAATCATTTCTTTTTTGCGAGTCTATGTTATTTTTTAACGTGTACAGCGAGACGACGGTTTATTCACACGGAAAAATATCCTAAAGACATTTAATATTTACACAAAGACACGTCGGGGTTTTTATGTTTTTGTCTTTTTTTTAACGTTTTCTATGGAAATGTGAAAAACAAACGGTTGGAAACGAGCAAAAGACTTGAGAGGGAGGACAAACATCACCCACAGAGTGTGTGTGTGTGTGTGTGTGTGTGTGTGTGTGTGTGTGTGTGTGTGTGTGTGTGTGTGTGTGTGTGTGTGTGTGTGTGTGTGTGTGTGTGTGTGTGTGTGTGTGTGTGTGTGACATTAAAGGATTATATTGTGCACAAAGGAAACAAACGCAGCTGTGGGAGAGTAAAGAAAAGTAAAGATACAAAAACCAAAGTCCCGTCTTTCGTCAACATGGCCTGTTTGATTGACAGGCCCTGTCGTGCAGTCGGGTTTACCTGTATCCAGCCTTTATGCTAAGCTAAGCTAACCAGCTGCTTCTTCCTTAAGTTTAATGTTTAATCGTACAGACGATATCGCGGTGTTGATATTCTTATCGGACTCTCAGCCAACATCCAGAACATCGAACGAAGCGCTCTGACAGACCTCGGCGGAATTAAAAAATACTAATGACAGACTATAAATAAGATGATAAACAAACCCAAAAGGTCACAAATAATAAACACCGTCATTATTTTCCTCTTCGTCGATCCGCCTTCGTCATTACCAACGAGGCTAGTGTAGCGGTTCGATAGCCACTGGGCTTCAGTACAAGTGTGAATGTGAAAGAAGCTCATCCATTTAAAACCTATTACATACACACACACACACACACACACACACACACACACACACACACACACACACACACACACACACACACACACACACAGATCACTGACACACAAAATACATTACAAAGGTCATTAAGAAGATATTAGAGGTGTCGGTGTCGTTATAAATTCTCAACATATTAGGGAAGTCATTAGGATATCTGGGTCAGCACACACACACATATATATACACACACACACACACACACACACACACACACACACACACACACACACACACACACACACACACACACACACACACACACCTACCTGAGTCCATCCATCACTCAGACACACCTTCTTTTAGTCATTCTGGATTGTCTGTCTCACTCATGAATGACATTAATAACCTGTGTGTGTGTGTGTGTGTGTGTGTGTGTGTGTGTGTGTGTGTGTGTGTGTGTGTGTGTGTGTGTGTGTGTGTGTGTGTGTGTGTGTGTGTGTGTGTGTGTGTGTGTGTGTGTGTGAACCCCCATCTACTCGCTCTGTATTAGTAAGTTTTTTTGCTTTTAGAGATTAAATATCACTCCGATCTTTCACCGCGTGTCTGTGACTATTATCCTGTTTCTCAGTGATACCAGTCAAGGATACTAAGCCCCGCCCCCTGTACAAGAAACCTGATTAAACCCTAGGCCTGTCAATCAAAATCAGACATGCCCCCCCCCCCCAACTTTTGTTTTGTTCTCTTCCTAATGACTTGTGGAAAACATTCTTTGACTTTGTATTTTAGGAGAAAATTGATGTTTTTTTTGTTAATGGGAGTTTATTAGAGGTTTTCTGTAGTCGGCCCCCTGGTGGTGCTCAGCGTTATTGCACGTTAAGACACTAACGCATTTGGCTTCACTTTTCAGACCTCGATCCATTTTTATACCAAAACCAAAGATGTCCTCGTACCCGGGTCATGAACGACCTCTTTAAGAGTCCGATTCTGGGACAGACAGAAAAAGTCTGAACATACTTCGCTGAACTTGGAGTCGAGCCATGAAATGAATAAAATGCCACCAATGTCCCAAAACTGGTTTACCGGCAGAAAGAGACGTAACGACATTCACGATTGGATTCCTGGTGTGTGAGAGAACGAACTAAAACCTTCGTCCTGCAGAAGAAGGAAAGTTTCACGAGTGACTTCTGGTCGTCGGGCCTTCGAAGGATTTATCAGCCAACATCGGTGAGTCCAGATGTTTTTACACAGAATAAGTGAACAGGAGATTCACCAGTAGGAATATAAATTCGTGTTGTGACGTTAAGCTTCAATTCTTGTTCTAGAGATTCAGGATGTCGTCCAGCAGCTGCCTGCTGACTGAGGAGCAGTTACTCTGCGGCATCTGTCTGGCCGTGTTCACCGATCCCGTCACGCTGCCGTGTGGACACAACTTCTGCAAACACTGCATCATGCAGCACTGGGACAGCAACGTCCGCTGCGAGTGTCCGTCGTGCAGGTACCCGTTCTACAAGAAGCTGGACCTGCACGTCAACATCTTCATATCCGAGATGGCGGCGTACTTCAGAGAGTCGGCGGGGAGGAGCGGCTCGCAGCAGCAGGTCGCCGAACCCGGAGAGGTCGCCTGCGACGTCTGTACCGACACCAAACTGAAAGCGGTGAAGTCGTGCATGGTGTGCCTTGCGTCCTACTGCGAGACCCACCTGGAGGCCCATCGGACGTCGCCGCCCCTGAAAAAGCACCAGCTGACCGACCCCGTGGAAAACCTGGAGGGCCGGATGTGCCGGACGCACGACAAACCTCTGGAGCTCTTCTGCGAGACGGACCGGACCTGCGTGTGCATGCTGTGTCCGGTTCTGGACCACAAGTCGCACCAGGTCATCCCGCTGAGGGAACAGTTCGAGAAGGAGAAGTCGGAGCTGGGGAGGAAAGAGGCGGAGCTCCACCGGCTGATCCAGGACAGGCGGCTGAAGATCGACGAGTTCAGGCAGTCGCTGAAGCTCAGCAAGGAGGCGGCGGACCGAGAGATGGCCGACGGGGTTCAGGTCTTCTCCGCTCTGATCCGGTGTTTGGAAAGAGCCCAGGCGGAGCTCATCGGGACGATCGACGAGAAGCAGAAGGCGGCGACGAAGCTGGCCGAAGGTCACGTCCGGGAGCTGGAGGAGGAGATCTCGGAGCTGGTGAGGAGGCGCGCCGAGGCGGAGCGGCTGTCGCGCTCCAAAGACCACCTCCAGTTCCTCCAGAGCTTCCCGTCGCTGAGCGTTCCTCGGTTCACCAAAGACTGGACGGACGTCGTCGTGGACGTGCCGTCGTACGAGGGCGCGGCGAACGCGGCGGTGGACCGGCTGGAGAAGACGCTGCACAAGGAGGTGAAGAAGCTGCTCGGCGAGTCGAAGCTCGTCAGGCTGCAGCGGTCGGCGGCCGGCGTGACGTTGGATCCCGAGACGGCGCACGCGGCTCTCGTCGTGTCCGACGACGGGAAGCGAGTTCACCACGGCGTCGTGAGGAAGACGCTCGCGGACAACGCCGAGAGGTTCGACCCGAGCTGCTGCGTCTTGGGGAAGCAGAGTTTCTCCTCGGGGAGGTTTTACTTCCAGGTCGACGTTAAAGGGAGGACCAGGTGGACTTTGGGAGTCGCCAGAGAGTCGATCAAGAGGAAAGGGGCGATCTCTTTGTCCCCGGAGAACGGACACTGGACCGTGTGGCTGAAGAACGAAGACGAGTACGCGGCGCTCGTCGGCTCTCCGTGGCGACTTTCTCCGGATCCGAAGCCGCGGACGGTCGGCGTGTTTGTGGATTACGAGGAAGGCGTCGTCTCCTTCTACGACGTCGACGCTACATAACTTCTCTACTCCTTCACCGGCTGCTGCTTCTCTGAGAAACTCTTCCCTTTCTTCAGCCCCGGTCTAAATAACGACAGCATTAACTCCGCCCCGATGGTCATCTGTCCGGTCAGTCGCAACGATATCTTCTTGTAAAAAAATACCGTTTTTTTCTGTGTTCCTTGGTTTGTTTCGCCTCAGGCTTGTTTTACTGCTTTTTTTGGGCAGCTGTGGACATATTTGTTTGGCGGTTTCTTTGTGGTGGGAATGATCCGACCTGGATGTGACTCAACCACGGGGCAAACTCAACAAATATGAGTTTTTAAATGAAAGACTTTTTCCTTCGCTCGCAGCTCACCTGTAAAATAAATCGAGGTCGAACGTGGACGAGAGCTAATGATGAAAGTTGTTTGGTCTTTGAAAAGGTCAGAAAATGGTGAAAAATGTCAACCAAAGCTAAAGATGCTAACAAAAAAAAATATTCAGTTTGTTATCACAAAGGACGAAAGGAACCAGAAGATATTCACATTTTAGAACCCAGAATGATGAATCAATGATAAATGAATCAACAACGTGATTTATTGAGTTATGGTTGCAGCTCAAAATGAAACATGTTGTTTGGACGCTCATCATCTTTTTTCCCAATAAACTGAACGACTGTTTTGGTTTTTTTTAGCTTCTTCGGTTCACCAACCGACTCATCCCTTGATTGGGACTCACGGACTGTAAATAAAGATGTTCAAAGGCTCCAAGGGTGTCTTTAGAGTGTAATACCACCGAGGGCCACTAGGGGCTGGCACCAAAAAACCTCCGTCTCCAATAGACTCCCATTAAAAAGGAAATAATTCCAGCATTCATTAGATATTAGGACTGTTTGGGGGGGGGGCATGTCCTGTTTGATTGACATGCCTGGAGTGGGTGGGGCATAGTGAGCCAGATCCCACCTTATGGCTCCTCCCCAGTTTGTCTAAATATGGTCACATCTGGCGAAAAAAAAAAAAAAAAAAAACACAAGATGGCGTTTTAAAATGACAGTTCTCGAATCTGTGACGACGGGTCGACGTTTGTTTCGGACGACAGAAAACTACCAAGATGTGTTTTGACTCGCGTACGAACGTCGGCACTTTCTATTCACGCCACAAACAACACGACCCTGAAATTAAAGCAGCTGAATGGAAAGCTCTCATTCCTCTTTTTTTTATATTTATCGACGCACACTCTTCTCCTAAAGTTACAAGTGAAAAGTGTTGTGACAAAAGGGCTTTTAGATTGTTGTTTTTTATTTAATGGAGGGAGTTTGTTCAAGGTAAAACTCTCCCGATGAGTTCGCTGCCATTCATTTTCCGTGCAGTAAAGAAAAACGTCCTTCTACGAACTGTCGGCTGAGTTCTGGCTTTTTTTTTTCTTTTTTTTTTGTTCTACCCGAGCTGGTGCTGCCGCATTTCTTTCTGCATTTTTTTGAACGGTTGCGTAGCGTTGCATGCCTGCAGGTGCACCGTCCCAGCTTTATGAAGCCATTCCTCAACCACCGCCCTTTTTTGGGCTGCCGCTCGTCAAGTCGCCTCACATTAATATTCCTGCTTTCTGCGCTCTGTAATATTAACAACTGTGATACATAAATCTGTAGAGAAGAAATTAAACTGCAGAGGTGAAAACTGACAGAAAAGTTTTGGACAAAAGGGGAGAAAAATGCTTTTTAAAAATAAAATAAAAACTGTACGAGGGTCTAAAGACGAGATACAGGTAAACACTGACAGATATCACTTTGAAACTTTACAAATTTATTACTTATTAAAAAACATTGTCTTCCATTATGTGTTTCGGGATTTTTTTATGTTTTAAATATGTAAATAAGGGACTCTCTAATTAAATATGCATTAATTTGCATACATTTTCAGGACAGAAATCTGAACAAAATACTTCATTTCTTTTTTCTTTTTTTTTTTTTTTTACAGAGGGGGTTTTGGATGTTTTCTTTTAATCCCTCCTATAAATCAGAAAATACTGTCAACAGTCATAAAAAAAAAAAAATCCATGTTTTTCGGAATAAAATGTGATTTAAAACCCGGCTATGAATTATGCATAAACTAAGTCCTCAGTAAAAAACTTTCAGAATATAGATGGGAATAAAAAAACAGATGTAAGTGTTGCTGAAGAGGAGATTCATTTTGAGAAAACAAGAATTAAACATATTAAAGATAAAGTACATTTGTATTGTAAAATTAAAGGCCAATTTTTTTTTTCAAACTTCTTTTTCAAACAGCTTTTCACATACAGAGCAGAGAAACATAAAACTGAGGATTTCTGAGCCCATGCAGTGATTTCCACAACAGAATCATGGCTGGTTTTAAGATGAAGATGAGAGTTTTCGTTTTGTATTAACTTTATATTTGTCATATATTTTGTTTTAGACTCATCTGGTACTTCATACATTTCTATTCCTGTTTGACAGCATTATTTGACAGCCATCGTTTTATTTTGAAAATACTACGATGTTTCCTGGTGTTGACAACGGGATGAAAACTGAAAACACCTCAGACTTCTATGTTCAACTGAAACTTTGCAGTGAAAATGAAACTACCTGTCAGATTTGAAAAGCTGATTTTATTTCCTAAAGTTCATCGTGTCTAAAAGAAAAAAAGTGACTGAAGCAGAAAACATGAAGTCGTCCGTCAAGTTAAAGGTCAGAAACGTCTCCGTCACCTGCTCAGCTTTGTGTTTGTTGTTTTCTCCTCCTGTCAATCAGCTGTGTTTTATTCAGACGAAGAGAAAGAGAAAACACGATTCCTCCTTTAGCTTCGTCTCCTGTTTTAACTGAGGAGCAACAGAGAAGCGACTTCAGCAGTCAGATGAACGGAGCACTGATTAGGTTAGGTTAGGTTGGACTGTGGCGCCATCTAGTGGCCGACGCTGGTACATATACAAGCTGCCCTGTTCCAACGTTTCCTTCATGATCCCAGTTTGATGACCCAAGTGTCGAGTTTTCTTAAACAGAAAAGAGACAGAAAATTACCAAGAAGAGAAACAAAATAACATAAAACAACAACAAAAACAAAACTAAACCACAACAAAGAGACACAAAACAATACAAAACAACAACAGATACACAAAACAACAACAAAGAGACACAAAACAACATAAAACAACAACAAAGACAAAACTAAACCACAACAAAGAGACACAAAACAATAACAGATACACAAAACAACAACAAAGAGAAACAAAACAACATAAAACAACAACAAAGACTAAACTAAACCACAACAAAGAGACACAAAACAATACAAAACAACAACAGATACACAAAACAGCAACAAAGAGACACAAAACAACATAAAACAATAACAAAGACAAAACTAAACCACAACAAAGAGACACAAAACAACAACAGATACACAAAACAACAACAAAGACAAAACTAAACCACAACAAAGAGACACAAAACAACAACAGATACACAAAACAACAACAAAGAGACACAAAACAACAACAAAGACAAAACTAAACCACAACAAAGAGACACAAAACAATACAACAACAGATACACAAAACAACAACAACAGATACACAAAACAACAACAAAGAGACACAAAACAATACAAAACCCAAGGCAACGCAACCCAAGGCAACGATGACGTAAGCGATCCCAGTTATTGACCAGCTGGAAACACTCGTCTCCTGTAAAACCTCCAGGAGATCACATCCCAACATGGATGTCATCGTTTGAACCGTGTTGTGTGTTGAAGTTACTGCTCCATTAGAAGTTATGCAACCTACGTTGTCATGGCAACGACAGTGATTAAAGGTTGTTGTTGTTGTTTTGTTTTTTTTAATCGTCCCAATTTGTGGTTGGAAACAGGAAGTCTGTTGTTTAATACAATCACCCCCCCTCACCCCTCTCCTCCTGAGAAATCTCAAGCACCAAACAAACTGAATCAGATCACGACCATATGTAGACACAAACGCAGCATCGACGTCAAACAGAAACACAAGCAGTGAAGGAAAAGAACACACACACACACACACACACACACACACACACACACACACACACACACACACACACACACACACACACACACACACACACCTGTAGAAACACATCCACTCCTACCTGGTGGTGGCGGTTTCATCTCTGAACGTCCAGGTGGAAACTTCCCAGGATGAGAAAGTGTTGTTTAGAGTTTAGAGTTTAGAGTTTCAGAGTTTCAGAGTTTAGAGTTTAGAGTTTCAGAGTTTCAGAGTTTAGAGTTTAGAGTTTCAGAGTTTAGAGTTTCACAGTTTCAGAGTTTAGTTTCAGAGTTTAGAGTTTCAGAGTTTCAGAGTTTAGAGTTTCAGAGTTTCAGAGTTTAGAGTTTCAGAGTTTCAGAGTTTCAGAGTTTAGAGTTTCAGAGTTTCAGAGTTCAGAGTTTCAGAGTTTCAGAGTTCAGGTCTGCAGCTCTGAGAAGAAACAAGTTCAAAATAGTTTATTTATTTATGTTTGATCTGAGAACCCTGAAAGGTGGATGGATTAATTCTCACATCGTGTGTCATCGTTTACAGATGACGTGTGACGGATCGTCTTGACGGACAACTGTGGACACACTCGCTCACACACTTCTAGTTCGAGAAGAACAACTGCAGAGACACAAAACAATACAACTAGAGAATAATACGCCACAAATTTACCACAAAATAACACAGAGATGCAAAACAACCGAAAAGAGACATTAGACCACCACAAACAAACAAACACAAAAAGACACAAATAACCACAAAGAGACACTAAATGTCCACAAACATCCGGTTGTCCAGACAGGACTCTGTAATATGAGCGGATTAAGACTCACGTGTCCTCAGGTCTCCGGTTACCGTTCGTCCTCCATGTTTCCTTCAACCTCCAACACCTGCTCACCTGCTTCTTCTTCTTCTTCTGGCTCTATTAACAGTTGTTGGCAAACAGCGTTGTAATCAGGTGAAACACCGCCACCGTCTGGCTCGGAGGGGAAACGCACCGTGAAGAAGCCTCCAGTTTAAAAGCGATTCTGATTTCTGCTTTATATCTTACTTTAAATCTATTTCCAAACACTCTGTCTGAATGGTGACACATGAATAAACCTGCAATTTGGTCTCTTCTTTACCTTCTCCAGAGGAAATGTCTTAACTCCTTCCTTTAACCCCGATCAACTCACAAAACTTCCCCCGAAACTCTCTCATCTCCACAAAACCACTTATATATATAAATATATAAAAAGTAAATTGTTTTATGGAGCAGTAGTTTCCTTCAACAGCAGAAGAAGTGAGGAAATATATGATCATGAAAAAAACAAGCGTGAGACCTGTTTTTTCATCTCGAGTTTATTCTGGAACGATAGGAGTGGAGGATTTTCACAATAAAACATTTCCTGTTTATATTTTAAATCCGTTTTTAATCCAAGTACAGGGGCGTTCACGGTCCTGTGGGAGATCTGAGCGCTAATGACCCTGAGTTGGTTATTGTTTGGTTTGTCGAACACACCTTGAATAGCTTTACAGACACACGAGATGCATTTTATAAGACACAAAAACAGGACATGACATTTTAACTGTTCAGTAAATTTCCTTCACCTTCACGGTTCAGCGGCGTGTTCGGTGTTTACGAGACTTGAAGAGCTTCACGTAACTTTTGGGGAAATATTTGTGACAAATGTTTCTTTTACAAACACAAAGACAAGCGACAAGCTCAAGTTTATTATTTAACTTAAAATTTTAACCTGAGGAGGAAGTGACATCATGTTCCTTCAGAAATAATCTCCGGATCACCGACCACGTCCCAAAACAAACAAAAACAATCAATATCTTTTACTTTCGAAGGTAAAATCCTGTATTTTCTTTATAAAAAAAAAATGACACTGGACATATGAGGAGAGTCTTTATGTTATAACTGCTTTTGACATTTATTAAAACAATAAAAGTCTAATAAAATACTCCCAGTGCAGATTTTGGTTGGATTAAAAAAATAAATTGAGATAAACAGCTTTTCAAAGTTAGGCTAGCAGCGTGTGCTATGCTAAACTAAACAATTTTACAATTCTTATTTGTCTCACCAGAATTTATTAATAAATTAAAAAGCCAAATAAATTAGAAGCTCGGAGGTCACGCTGTTAGCTGGAGGAAGCTAGCGTGTTCCTGGTTGCCTGGAGTGTTAGCAATTAGCTTGTAAGCTATGCTACTCTGCTAACTAGCTGTCGGGCTCGTAGTCGTAAAATAAATTTGTTTTTTTTTAACCTCCAGAGAATTTAAAGTCGGCGACTGGACGTTTCCAAATGCACCTTGGGAGTTGTAGTTATTATTTACACAGATTGGACATTCAACTTTTTTTCTTTTTTTTTATAACAAAAAATATATATTTTCAAATAGTTATTTTTGAACTGATTGAACCAGAATCCTCCTCAGGTTAACGAGAAAAGTTCAGTTTCATTTTCTACCGTATGTTTCTACATGAGACGACTACAATGCTGCAGACCAACACATAACACAACGTTTCAAAATCAAAATAAATGTTTGTTATTTTAAAGCAATATTTTCTACAATAGAAAGCTGAAAAAATAAAAAAATAAAAAGTAAAGTCAGCGAGTGCAGTGCTTTTTTCTTCAGTAGGCCTTCATGGCGATGGACGAACCTCCGGCGCCGTCGTAACGTTTGATCTGGTGGATCATCAGGAGGGAGATCAGCAAGCCCAGCAGCTGGACAGACAGGTGGACAGACAGGTGGACAGACAGGTGGACAGACAGGTAGACAGACAGGTGGACAGACAGGTAGACAGACAGGTGGACAGACAGGTGGACAGACAGGTAGACAGACAGGTGGACAGACAGGTAGACAGACAGGTAGACAGACAGGTGGACAGACAGGTAGACAGACAGGTAGACAGACAGGTGGACAGACAGGTGAGCAGTCAGAAAAAAATATCTTCTTATAAAGAATTTTTTTTTTCAGTTTCCCGCCTAATTATTTGTTAACAGTTGAATTTGTTGTTGTTTTTGTTTATGCGAGCGAGAAATTGAAACCAAAGGACAAATCGTCTTTTATTGACTCGGGAGTCTTTTTAGCTCCAGCCCCTGGTGGCCCTCGGCGGTATCGCACTTTAAGGCACTTTCCCGAAAAAAGAGATAAACAAGGGAAAAACAGCGGCGCTTACTGCGGTGACGGCAAATCCAAAGCAGACGCCCATGACGACGTGGAAGAAGATGTCGACGTACATTATGATGATGTCGGCGCAGCTCTGCGGAAAAGGAGACGGAAAAACACGGCCGTTATCGAGAAACACGTCCGGCTGGAGAACTGGACGCTGTTTGGATCGGCCGGTCCTGAGATACCTGAGAGTAGATCTGGTCCGGGCCCAAGGCTCCCTGCATGGAGACAAAATGGGCTAATTAGCAAAGATTGAAAAAAAAAAAAAGGCGGCATTTGAAAGTTTCCAGAAAGTCACCAAATAAATCCTCATCTTATAGTTTACCATCATTCATTCGTTTATCTCTTAATTTGTCTCAAATTCAGATGTCTTGTGTTTAAGTAAATGAGATTAACATTTTGTCTACGAGGTCAAAAGTCAAATGTCTCAAGTCATAAATCAGGTTAAACGACAGCAGATGTTTTTCCTTCGAGGTTACGAGCCGTTAAGCAGTTTTTCCGCGACACGTTGGACACCAGCTGGTCGTCGTCGCCGTTTATTTGATTTAACGTGTTCTCAGCCGTCACTACGGAGGCAGGAAATGGCCTCTTAACGATTCATAGGTTGTTTTCTTGGGGCCTTAAGAATCGGAAACCCTCCAATTTCTAGCACAGTTTCTAAATTTGACATTCCAGTTGAATTGTTTTCTAAAACTCACCTGAGGTTTGGTTTTGCAGCTGTGTCCTCCCTGTGCGTATGTTCTGTATGAGGACGAAGACTGGCATGCGCAGGTGTACGGGATGCGGTCGCCCCAGTCGTCGGAGCTCACCACTCCGCAGCAACGGGCCTGAAAACCACGAGCGAGCGCGATGTTCAGCGGGCGGTAACCGTGGAAACCAAGGCGACACCCGCGAGGGTAAAACGGTACAAAAGATATATTACGGTTTGCTGCAGCTCGTCCATCAGCGCCATCATTTCCTGGTTGTCCACGATGGGCTTCACCAGTTCGCTGGAGGTGGACCTTAAGTTGTCCCGCATCTACGAGGGGCCGAAGGAACGCCGTCGGCGTCGAGGAAGACCGAAGACGAAGAACAACATTAGCGTCAGGACAGACTGGAAAGACGTCACCGTCAGACGGCAGAAGAGGGAAACGTACGAACAGATATCTCGGCGGATCGGTTACCTTGTTTCTTGCGACGGTGGAGACGATGCCAAAGATCATCATGATGAACATCCCGACGGCCATGAAGCACGCGAACTGGACGAGGAAAGAAAACATTGAAGCCCAGACTCGTCACTCAGTTCTTCATTTGTTTTTTATTTGCTGCTCGATTCTTTTATCGTTTGTTTTTTTACGTACGATTTTAAGGGGGAGTTCTTTATCGGCGCAGCCGGCGTAGATTCCCAGGCAGGAGATGCCGAGGACGCCGATGGAGAAAACCCAACTCCATCCCAGACCGGGACTCCCGACGGCCGACAGCTGATCGGGACAAAGAATTATTAAATCATCCGATAAAGTGGAGAACGTTATATTAACGTGATATTTGACAAATAGTTGACAAATATGATCACCTAGCAACGCATATCAAAACGGTACACCGTGAATCACAAATGAACCGTCGTGCTTAAAAAGCTGAATTGAAACGGAGACTTCGAGAGCTGGAAGACGAAAACTGTTGTTATACTGAGCGTCTTATTTTTAGACTTCTGAAAACATTCGTTCTCGTACACTTCGTCAACCCTCCGAAACCGCATGTTTACTTCCGCATTAAGGAAACGCTTTGAGCCAAAACGTTGCGCACGCGACACCTTCGTGAAATAAACATGAAATAAACAAAGAGAAGTGAAACTGCAGCTGAAAAAATGGCAAATTTTGGTGACTGTCAACGACTCCTGCGTGCCTCCTTCAAAATAAAAGCCTTGCGGCAGAAATGATTTCAGATTAAATAAAACTTAGAGATGAGCTTCACGAGTTCGAACACATCACGTTTCAACTGTCACGATCAATCAGTTCATATATATATTGTTTAATAAGAATGATTCGATTGTCACTTTTTTTAATAAGAGACAAAGACGGGAAGAGAAAGTGGAGAGGAAATGTGTAACTATATCTCAGTTCTCTGAGGAACCACGTGGGCATCGACGGATCTAAACTCTGCATCCTGGAGAGGTTGGATATAAACACGGGAGGAAAACCCGATTACACGTTTTGGGAAAAGGCAAAGAATGGAAAGTGAATTTGATTATTGCAAAGCGAAGAGCCAGAACTGTTATTCCACGGAGATTTCTTCTGCCGCTCTGAGCTTCTGATCTGATAACATTGTTTGAACCGTCCTGTTTTGGGTTTTTTCCTGCAGCGTGGAAGCGAGTCGACCGTGTGAGAGTGGAAACTGCCTCCAGGCTGCATCTGTTCTGCATTAAGAAAAAAAGAAATCGCATGTGGCCCGCAGCCCGCCTCCCTATAAACACTGCCGGTACTTCAACTCCATTTTTTTTTATTTTTTTTTATCCATTTCTAAACAGGTATTATGTATTTCAGATGCTGACCGTCGTACGTCTAAACAAAATCAGGCTCTGTTTTCACCAAATGGAAAAGAAAACGGGTCTTTGTTTTTATTTGGAAAGCTTTAAAAGAGAAAAGTTTCCTGATTGAAACGTTTCGAGCGCATCGACACAAACAAACTCTTGACATGACATTTGTTTAAATTGTTGCGTCACGTCTGACATCCGGTTTGATGGCGAGTCACGTTGCAGTAAATCTGCTGCCAACAGACGTCGGAGGGGGAAACTGTTGACGCATGTTTGGCAGAGAAAGCGCTAACCCGACGAAGATAACGGACAAGGAGGGGAAATCACGCAGCAGATAACAGCCAAGGGTTTCGATTTCATATTTGGGGAAAAAAAAAGTGTGTGTGTGTGTGTGTGTGTGTGTGTGTGTGTGTGTGTGTGTGTGTGTGTGTGTGTGTGTGTGTGTGTGTGTGTGTGTGTGTGTGTGTCCACCGAAACTCAAAACCTCAAATGGTTGTTTTAACAGTTGTGCGTCAAAAAGTGTCAAATTATTCCTTGAACCAGAAGTGACCATATTTGGACAAGCAAGGGGAGGAGCCAGCGGTGACACTGACTGAGACCCTGAAGGCGCTATGCCCCGCCCACCTGTAACCGAAACCTGAATGGAACACAGACCTGTCAATCAAACCAGATTCCCCCCCCCAGATTGTTGTTGTTGTTGTTGTTTACCTGGTTGCTGTAGGCGGTGGCTTTCACTGTCCCGAATATCATCAGACATCCGAAGATCTGAGGAAAACAGTATCACAGAGTTAGTTCAACAAAATTATAAAGCTCCGTGGACGTAGGTCCAAAAGTGCCAAAAATGAAATATATATTATTATTTTAAGATATTTAGAAAATAAAACATGTTTGATGTTTATCATAACTTTAAAGAGCATTTTTGCCTTTATGTGTTGTTGTTGTTTTTTTTTTTTTTTTTTAAAGGACTTAAAAAGCTTTAAAAGTGACTGGAAATTACTGTCAGAGGTGTAATTTCTTCCAGGCTTTGTATGCGTAGCTGTTCCCTGCTGAGGTTTGGATGTCTGAGGAGCGCCTGCTATTTCTAAACTGGGACACTTGGGGGCGACAGAGAGCTGAAAAACGTCCTTTCAGATCCGATGACATCGAACTGAAGGACGGTTGAAACCTCAAACAGACCTCATGAGAAACCTCTACAACTTAAAAATCTAATCTCAGATGTTTTAATTTATATAATTTAATACAACTTAATTTAAATCCAAATAACCTGGAACAAAAATAAACGGGAATTTAACCTTGTGTGCATGATCAAATATTAAAAAAAACTAATTAGAAAGATGTTACACAGTTGAGACACATTTAAACTTTGACTTCCTATTTTTCAGACCACATTTAGTGTTATTCTTTTGCGCAAACTCATTACGTGTTTTAATTCAAACTGTTTCTCTATGAAACAGTTTGAAGTGTGTGTGTGTGTGTGTGTGTGTGTGTGTGTGTGTGTGTGTGTGTGTGGGGGGGGGGGGGGGGGGGGGGGTACCTAATTTCCACCCAGTTCTTCGCTGCTTTCCCTGCTTGACCGCAGGTTTTAGGTTTTTTTCCGTTTGTCTTTTACTGGAAGTCACCTTTTGTTTTTTTTTTGCTGTTGTTTTGTTGCTTCATTTGAGCAATAAACAAAATCTAGACCTGATTATTGTTTTGGAAAATGTAGGTTTTGTTGAACATTTTTTCACAGGAACTCTTAATTTGACCAAAACACTTGTTGATAGTTACTTTAAATAAATAAACTTATTTTAGGATTTTAGATGTTTTTGGTTTAATGTTAGGTTTTTTTTTTTTTTTTTTTTTTAAAGAATCTTTTTAAAGTGAATTTTTTTCTTCTTTTTCCCCCCCTCCTTTTTTCTTTAATAAAAGTTGAAAATCCCAAATAAATCACATGGAGTTTTTTTGTTGTTGTTTCTAAACAATCTAAGATCAGAGAAAAAAACAAAACCTTCTGAGTTCACAGTTTTCTTTCGGCACCAACATAAATGATTACGTAATAAACAAAACTACCTGAAGACACAAACAAAAACACAAAAACTCACTAAAAGTGTAAATAAAAATGAGAAACTTACCGCAAACACCACATTGAAGAAGATAAAAAGGCACTTGAGGCATCCGTTAATTTTTGCCATCTTTGGTTTTTTTGGGGTGATTGACTCCTCGAGGTGAAGCAGCCTGTGAGATGATGTGCAGCAGTGTGAGCGCTGATAAACTGCCTGCAGAGTGAATGAAGACGAACACAGAACCACAACACATAGATCTGATCTGCTGCCAAACGCAGGATTGCAAAATCACCAAATCTTCACGTTTTCAGCTTGAGAAGTGAAAACAGAAACTTTAAGAAGTCAATAAAGCATTTAATTAAAAAAGGTTTTATGTAAACTACACTTGAAGATGTGTTTGTTTCATTTCTAACTTTTTAGAAAACTTTTTGAAAAGAGGCATGGGAGCAGGAAGAAAAAAACTGTGGGCAGAAAAAGGGGGGCAGGAAAGGGGTTGGCCACGCCCCTTTCTCTAGAATTATGGTGTCGCAACATATTCATGAGCTGGGGAAAAGAAAAGAAAGAAGAAACCAACCCAGGACCGTTTGTAAGGAGTCATAACAAAACTCAAGTCAACAAAAGAGAAGTAAAATGTCCTTATTATATTTATAGAAAATTGTAATTCTCTTTAAAAATGATTTCCAGATTTAAAAACACTTCCTCAAGCTCATAAGTAGCTTTTCTGGCTGCTTCTATCAAAAGTGAATTAATTCAGTGGCAGTTTTTCATTTTCTTTTATTAATTATTATCCAGAGACTCGGAGCAGGAAATCTTGCCGACTGGAGGTTGCGTTCAGGAATGTGCAGGTTGGAGCTGTTAAGGTCTTTTTATTTACGAGTCTTATTGTTAAAAGTGTTTACGAGAGGAAACAGGACAACCGCACGATCACGGCACGTAAGAAACGCAAAATCAAATGCAAGCTACGAGACTGAAAACCAAATATTGGACGGCTGAGATCTTCGGGCCCACTGCTTTAAAAAAAAAAAAAACAGCAATGAATTTGTCGTGGAAATCACCGCATGGGCTCAGGAACACTCGGCTGTAAGCGTCATCATCTGATTAACCTTCGTCTTCTCACACAGTATTAAACGAACTCTTCAATTCTGTGACACTACGAATCAACTCTGTCTTTAGTTGCCAGATTTACAGCCAACCAGCGCTAGCTGTTGCCGCAGCAACGGGTAAAAACTAAAAATAGGAAACGTGTAAATCACACCAGGTGGAAGGAGAATTGCGTTTTATCAGCAGCAGCTCTGAAGGAGAAACTAAAGTGTGACTTATGTCACAGCTGAAGTTACCCTGCAGATGTTGTAAAAGGAGATGAATTATTCATCTGCAATCTTCCTGTTGATCTTCACATGAATCTTTGTGGTTTTGTAAAAGCCTTGTTTATTTGAGCTGACTCACAGTTGGAGCTCTTCGAGGTCTCAAAATGGACTTGACTCATTAGTACAAAATGCCGAGCAGTTATACAGCCGTCGGGTTCAGGAGCCTCCGGTCTGCCGTCGCCATCTCGTGTTTTGTGGAGCCGGAAGTTGACCATATTTGGAAATCAAGGCACTGAAACCAGAAACACGAAAATTGTCCTGACAGGTTTTATTGGGGAAGGAGCTGCAGGTGGGACAGATTGGAAGAACTGGGAGCAGGTGAGGTGGGCGGGGCATGCGGGAGACCTGGAGGGAGGGGGGGGGGGAGTGGAGGGGTGGAGTAACACACTTACTTTTGAAAAGTTCAAAATGGAGTCAAATCCATCAAATACTTGTTGAGATATTTCAGTCTGGATTAAAAGTCTCTCCTCAGTTGATACTTTCGTTTGTTAAATGAGAGACTTTCAAATTTAATTAAGAGTTACTTCTATTTGCATCATTCACCAATGATTTAAACAAAGAGAAATATTGTCGTTATGTCTGCGTTATTATGCTATGAATTTACTGGTCTGGCCCACTTGAGATCAAAGTGGGCAGGATGTGGCCCTTTAAGTAAAATGAGTTTGACACCCTTGCTTTCAATCCAACAAATAAAGGAGGATGTGTCGATCAAAAAAGCAGAAGCAGATTTCGGTTCTCATGCTCGCTCTGAGAAAAAAAACTATGAAAGTATGTTCACATAGGAGAATGTAGGTCACGTCACCGAGGCAGCGAGCTTCTGGAGGAGCTGCTGCAACAAACATACAAGGAAACACTTTAAACGCAGTCTGATTACTACATTTAAACATAATTACGTTTCCTCTCCAGGAAACTGCTTGCAAATTATGCAAAGACGACCGAAATAAATGTTTTACGTGTCAATTGAAAACAAACAACGATGTTCGTTTTGTTTGGAGTCGCTTCTGTTGCATGTCGCTTCCGAGCAAGAAACCGAGAAAAAAAAAAGGTGTGAAACGATGACGGTCGAATGAGAGTAGGGCAGCGGAGGTGTTGAGGTTCGGTCTCATGGTGACGCTGTTCTCAGTGTTTGACTTTCTCTGGTGGGAAGATTTGGTGACGGACATCGGTCTCGTGGAGATTAAATTGCGTTTAAACGATGCCGTGTTGTTTGTTTTTTACTCTCCAGTCCGGTTGGAAACGCTCATTTAACTCCTGCTGTGATATTGAGCTGCGACTCCGTCGGAAAGTATTTTTAGGCGCCGTATCCTGCTGGAGTTAACAGTTTAAAAAAAAAAAATGTGTTTGTTTGTTCTGGTGATAGATTGAAGGACTTTCGGTCATCGGACTCTGACCTTGAGATGTCTCGGACACAATGGCGGCTCGGATAAAAGAGGCCCGGCTGTCATACTTCCTGTATTTGTCGCAACATAAAAAGACCTGGAAAGCGTTTGCTCTTGCGAAGGTTGCCCTGATGGTGGCGCTGGAGGACACGTCGGGTCACCAAAACTAAAAGTTGCAACCGTAATAAACTATTATAAAATGCATTTGTTTCAGAATATGTCATAAACTGTCACACAAAGTCCATCAGAAGTGTTTTTTCTGTTTTTATCTTGTCACCAAAGTCATTGAAGTTCATCCTCTGGGCACCGTGAATATCTACATCATGAACTTTTACAATTGTGTTTGATTTATCTCAAACTAAGAGTCTAAAATCAGAAGGTTTCATCCATCAGGGTCAGAAGCGGTTTTACTGGACTGTATATCATTAGGATGAATCCTCTGAGGATGATGAACCTTCACAGTAAATTCCATGACCATTTGTCATTTCATAATTTGAATGAACCACCTAAATCATTGGGGTTCATCCTCTTAAGACCATGAACAACATCAGTGAAATTCTGCTTGTCCAACATAAAACTGGTTCATCCTCTGAGGAGCATTAATGTGCTCGGTACTTTTGGTGACAACCGGCATTACCTTTTGTACAAATTAGTTCTGATGACGTTTATCCTCTGGAACCGTTGCCGGGCGACCAGTTGCATCGATCGCTTGATAAACAAAAAGTCATTAATGCTTTAATAATTTATCTGGAAGAACGAATTCCCACAACAGATCAATTCTTTAATGACGGCGGAAAATAATGGAGCCTGTGAGGAGAAGGAGGAGAAGGAGGAGAAGGAGGAGAAGGAGGAGAAGGAGGAGAAGGAGGAACTCTCCCTCCACTCATTATATCTCTGCACACACACACACACACACACACACTCTCTCACACACACACACACACACACACACACACACACACACACACACACACACACACACACACACACACACTCACTCACTCTCACACACACACACATACACACACACACACACACACACAAACACACTCACACACACACACAAACACACTCTCACACACACACACACACTCCAGAATAAAAACTATAAAATAACGATAACAAACATTTTCCACGTTTAATTGTTGAGTCGGATCCTCTTGAACTTTGACGTCTCTCTGACCGGTTCTTTTCCCTCCGACCGGTTCTTTTCCCTCCGACCGGTTCTTTTCCCTCCGACCGGTTCTTTCCCCTCCGACCGGTTCTTTTCCCTCCGACCGGTTCTTTTCCCTCCGACCGGTTCTTTCCCCTCCGACCGGTTCTTTTCCCTCCGACCGGTTCTTTTCCCTCCGACCGGTTCTTTTCCCCTCCGACCGGTTCTTTTCCCTCCGACCGGTTCTTTTCCTGCCGAATTCATAAGGACGTCTCCTTTTTCTTTTTCTTCTTCTTTTTTTTGGACCTTTGACTTCCCGTCCTCGAGGTGAATCATCCGGCGTGTCGATGTCGACCGCTCGGACGGACGGAGGTTCGTTTTAATTGTGTTTGGAGTTTAACGACGGCGTTGCATCATCGCTCATCCTGACCGGCAGATGACCGACAGACACAATAACATTAGCCGAGAGGGTTTTTCACCACAGCTGCTCTGCTTTACGCCCAAAGAGGGGCGGGAGGAGTGGGGGGGGGATTCAATCACTAAACTCACTAATGAGGAAGTGACTGAATGAGCATCGAGATGAATGTAGATGAGATCTATAATCCCGTCCATGGTGTTCTGGGTCTGGCCTCGTCGCCACGACGACCGGTGTTGATGAACGGTGTTGATGACCGGTGTTGATGACCGGTGTTGATGAACGGTGTTGATGACCGGTGTTGATGACCGGTGTTGATGACCGGTGTTGATGACCGGTGTTGATGAACGGTGTTGATGACCGGTGTTGATGAACGGTGTTGATGACCGGTGTTGATGAACGGTGTTGATGACCGGTGTTGATGAACGGTGTTGATGACCGGTGTTGATGACCGGTGTTGATGAACGGTGTTGATGACGGTGTTGATGAACGTGTTGATGACCGGTGTTGATGAACGGTGTTGATGACCGGTGTTGATGACGGTGTTGATGACCGGTGTTGATGAACGGTGTTGATGACCGGTGTTGATGAACGGTGTTGATGACCGGTGTTGATGAACGGTGTTGATGACCGGTGTTGATGAACGGTGTTGATGAACGGTGTTGATGACCGGTGTTGATGACCGGTGTTGATGAACGGTGTTGATGACGGTGTTGATGACCGGTGTTGATGAACGGTGTTGATGAACGGTGTTGATGACCGGTGTTGATGAACGGTGTTGATGACCGGTGTTGATGACCGGTGTTGATGACCGGTGTTGATGAACGGTGTTGATGAACGGTGTTGATGAACGGTGTTGATGACGGTGTTGATGACCGGTGTTGATGACCGGTGTTGATGAACGGTGTTGATGAACGGTGTTGATGACCGGTGTTGATGACCGGTGTTGATGACCGGTGTTGATGAACGGTGTTGATGACCGGTGTTGATGAACGGTGTTGATGAACGGTGTTGATGACCGGTGTTGATGAACGGTGTTGATGAACGGTGTTGATGACCGGTGTTGATGACCGGTGTTGATGAACGGTGTTGATGAACGGTGTTGATGACCGGTGTTGATGAACGGTGTTGATGACCGGTGTTGATGAACGGTGTTGATGACCGGTGTTGATGACCGGTGTTGATGAACGGTGTTGATGACCGGTGTTGATGACCGGTGTTGATGACCGGTGTTGATGACCGGTGTTGATGACCGGTGTTGATGAACGGTGTTGATGACCGGTGTTGATGACCGGTGTTGATGACCGGTGTTGATGACCGGTGTTGATGAACGGTGTTGATGACCGGTGTTGATGACCGGTGTTGATGAACGGTGTTGATGACCGGTGTTGATGAACGGTGTTGATGACCGGTGTTGATGAACGGTGTTGATGACCGGTGTTGATGAACGGTGTTGATGACCGGTGTTGATGAACGGTGTTGATGAACGGTGTTGATGAACGGTGTTGATGAACGGTGTTGATGACCGGTGTTGATGACCGGTGTTGATGAACGGTGTTGATGACCGGTGTTGATGAACGGTGTTGATGACCGGTGTTGATGAACGGTGTTGATGACCGGTGTTGATGACCGGTGTTGATGAACGGTGTTGATGAACGGTGTTCCAACAAAGTGTGAAACTTCCGTAAAAGACGTAATTATTTAGGAGCGAACTTTATTCATTCACGCAATAAAAGATGCTTCACGATCAAATCTAAATACATCGTTCACGACGTTATTGGATAAATCTTTCTTCATTTTAATTTGTATTTACTGGTTTCAAAAATAAAAAGTGTTTAAGATTTTTTTTTTTGCGTAAAATTTTTTGCCTTTTTATTTTTTATTTCATAAAACGTTTATAAGCTCACGAGTCAATAATCCTTTTCAGAGACCGTTGGCTCTTTGTGTGTTTTTTTCCCATCATGCATCACTAGTCTTCTCACTAATCTAACTGAAGCGTTGTGAAATTGGCATCTCGCCAAAAACACAAGGACAACTGCAGTGGAGAAAAAAACAAGTTTCTCAGGCAACAAAGATAAAACGGTGAATTTCATTTCAACAGTCTGACATTTTTACTTTCATTTCCCCTGAAATGAAAAAGACATTAGACGTGTTTCAACAAAAAGAAACTTACTGGAAATTATTAGAAAGGAAAAAGAAAGCAGGAAGAGAAAGTTTATTTATTTCTATTTTCACTTAAAAACACTTTATACACATTTTTTTTTTAAATGTGTTTTCTTGTGCAGATAAGTGGAAAAAAACTCAGAAATAAACCAAAGAGACAAAGTTCCAACATTTCCTGTCTCTCGACAAACTAACAAATAAACAATACCAAAAATATTCAGAACTAATCAAACTGTACAAACACATCAAATTCATCTCCAGCTGCAGCGACAGCTGGACGGAAACCAGACAGAAATACTTTGTTTATACGAGCTGCATCTTGAGGATCTGATTTTAAAACAAACTCAGAAGCCGACTTCAATATTTATATTTTGAACACTCTGTCTCATTTAAATCAATATTTATTTTAATTTTACATCATTTTTTGAGGTATTTAACTTCTCAAATTAGCAGCTCATGAATGAGGTGGAAACAGAGCAGAGTGACGCCTCCTGTCAGAACAAATGATCTCATCATGGCTTTTTTAGAAGCTGGCAGCAGCAGGAAGGGAGATTTCTAACTCAGCTCGCTTCTTTAAAAACAACCTGAAACTAGTCGCGCTTCTGCAAATCAACCGAGCAGCTGGAGAGGAATTTAAAAACATCTCTCACCAGCTGGATATTTAAATTGATATCTAACGATCTTCATCTTTAGTTTGGAAGATGACTCCTGGAGAGTTTTCTGTTCATCGATCTGATGTCGCCTTGGAAACGCTGATGATGGTGAGAAAGTTTAACCTGCACTCCTATTTACTTTTAACTTATTATTTATTTTCATTATTACAGCTTTTATGTTATGTTTTTAACTATTTCTAGTTTCTTAATTTAGTTTTTTTATTTGACTCTATTTTACTGCGCTGACTCTTATTTCAACTTTTATATCTTTTAGTTTTTTAATCATCTCTATCTTTTTGTGTGCATTTAATTGAAACAGTTTTTATATAAGTTTCAATTATTATTATTATTAAGTCTTCACCTGTCTGTCAAATTAGCGTTCTGTCAATCACCATTTACACAATATTATTGTATTGAAGTTAGTTTTATTTATGGAGCTCATTTTTAATACAAGTTGAACCAACGAGCTGCAAAACATTAAACATAATCAAAACAATTTGGACTGGAAACACAAAATAAACAATAAAACAAAGTTAAAGAAATGAAAATCAATATGAAAACAAGAAAACAAAAAAAACACACGCTGATAAACAGGAAAAAGTTTTTTTTTTTAAATAAAACGGACTTTATCTAATAAATATGTTTTTAATCTGAATTTGAAGACTGGAAGTTAAGTTTAGACAAAAAGTTTTATTTTTAAATGTTAAAACAGAACATTAGTCAGCATCTGGTTGTTTTAACTATAATTTATTAAATTATTATCATCACTCCTTCAAATACAGGAGCTTTCATCAGTGAATCAATCAATATTTAACGATAAATTGTGACTTCGTAAACATTTATATGAATATTTATCATGAAAATCTTCCACATTATTACTTGAAGTGCATTTTTCTGATAATATTTATGTATTTTTCCATTCAAAAGTTCAAACGCAGGACTTTTATTTTGTTGCTTTGCTACTTTTTACTTCCTGTACTCTTTACTCTGAAAGAGATGAACAGAAGGGAGGAATGCAAATTTGTTGTTTTCTTAACTTCTGATGTTTACTTCATAAACCAACACTGATCTGCTGCAGACTGTATTCACTCCTTTGCTGCCATCTTGTGGCGGCAGGATGAAACTGCAGCCGTCAGAGACGAGTGTTTGATCCACGCGAGCCTCTCTGTTTAGATTACGAAGCAGCTGCTGCCGTCACATAAACATCAGGACCAGACGAAGCTTTCAAACATAAAGATAAGAAACGTCGGTGCTCGGGCTGTTCTTCACCCCCGAAGTCTGAACCCTCGTTAGAAACGACTTCACAGCCGAAGTCTCCCAAACAAAACCAAAACCCTTCTGGTGACATGAAAGATGTGAAATAAAAATAACACCAAGCTGCTTCCTCACGTAAATATGTTTGGAAAATACTTTCAGACTCCGGTCGACGTGATTATTTCATAAAACTCTCGCGACCTTTAGAAGCGGTACGTATCGATGTGTTGAAGTCGGGTGAGAGGTCAGAGGTCAGAGGTCAGAGGTCAGGTGAGGTAGGGCTTCGGTTGGTACTTCACTCTGTCGAAGTCGTCGACTGTCGTTTCTACCGGAGGCGTCTTCCAGTGTTCCTCCAGACCGAGAGCCACGCAGAGAGCGATGGCCGCCATCTGCAGCACACACACACACACACACACACACACACACACACACACACACACACACACACACACACACACACACACACACACACACACACACACACACACACACACACAGACACACACACACACACACGCACACACACACACACACACACACACACACACACACACACACACACACACACACACACACACACACACACACACACACACACACACACCTGTTTATTTTCCCTCACCATAATCACTTTTTTTTTCGTAACCTTAATGAAGTGTTTTAGGTTTCCACGTCTGAGTTTTCATAAATCACGTGACTCTGACACGCTGCCCTCTAGTGGACAGGTTGGATGCAGTTTTACTCATTTTCACGAGTCATTAAGAAACACGTTCCTCGAAACGTATCGTCGGATCGTAAAAACTCTAAAATCCTCAAGAAACTTCCCGAAGGAGTTCAGAAACTTTTCCATAAACTGACAAAACATTTAAAAGAAAACGAAAAACAAAACAATAATAAACTTCGAACTTCCAGAAATGCGCACGTTAAAAATCTAGAAAATCTTAAATATTGAAAAACTCTTCAGAAAACTTCGGAAACACGTTTAGTAACTGATGAGTTTACCGTGATGGTGGCGAAGGCCGAAATGATTCCTATCCTCAGTTTGATTGGAAAACTCAGGTAGCTCTTCAGGATCGGACCGCAGGGCTGCACACACACACACACACACACACACACACACACACACACACACACACACACACACACACACACACACACACACACACACACACACACACACACACACACACACACACACACACACACACACACACACACACACACACACACACACACACACACACACACACACACACACACACACACACACACACACACACACACACACACACACACACACACACACACACACACACACACACACACACACACACACACACACACACACACACACACACACACACACACACACACACACACACACACACACACACACACACACACACACACACACACACACACACACACACACACACACACACACACACACACACACACACACACACACACACACACACACACACACACACACACACACACACACACACACACACACACACACACACACACACACACACACACACACACACACACACACACACACACACACACACACACACACACACACACACACACACACACACACACACACACACACACACACACACACACACACACACACACACACACACACACACACACACACACACACACACACACACACACACACACACACACACACACACACACACACACACACACACACACACACACACACACACACACACACACACACACACACACACACACACACACACACACACACACACACACACACACACACAGGTCAAAGGTCAACCAAAACATTTTCCTTCCTCTACAGATGGACACGAGGAAACAAAACAAAAACTGAACATGTGACATCAGGTTGTTGGAGGGGAGGCGGAAAAACACGAGAACAGACATACAGGAAGAGGAAGAGGAAGAGGAAGAGGAAGAGGAAGAGGAAGGAGGTGAAATATAGGAAGTCGGGGAAACGGGCGAAAGATAGAAAAATAAAAACACGTGGAAAAATAGAAGAGATGAAGAACGTGAGGAAGAAAGACGGGAAGCGCCTCACCTTGGCGTGCACCCACGGTTCATCGGAGAGCGGCGGGGCGGGGGGGGCGCGGTCGTTGCCCGGCAACACACAGGACCCCCCCGAGCTGGAGTTGCCCGGCCGACGGCTGAGAGACGAAGAGGAAGATTTCTTTCATGGAATAAAATATCCACGATCTAAAAAACTGGTCTAGAAAATCAAACGTGAGGAAAGAAAACTCTTCATAATATAAAATTACGAAATCTCTCAGAAACTTCTGGAAACTCGTTCGACAGTCAAACGTATCGACGATCTCGAAAGCTGAAAAATATCTGAGAAGTAAATACGGGAAAACCCTGAAACGCACTCCGAGATACTTTCTAGGAATCTAGAAATTCTTCTCGTTCATCGAGGGCTCTTTTCTAGAGACGGAAACTCTGAAATTCTCCACAAAAAAAGCTTAAAATTGTCCTCTAGAAACTACAAACTCTTCTAAACTTATCTGGAAATTCAGAAGTCATGAAGGAACTCTTCTAGAAACTCGATAATTCTTCAGAAAAATGACGAACTCTTTCAAAAAATAAAAACCTCGAGCTCGAAGCATTTTTCTAGAAATCCGGAGATTCTTCTCGAGGCTGAAAAACCGTTGTGGGTTTTTCTTGTTTGTGATGATCTCACCTGGGCTGCCGGGCGGGAGGCGTGCAGAAACAGGAAACAGGAAGTTGATTCTCCCAGTCCTCAAAGCTCCTCAAACCACAACAAGAGTCCTCGGAAAAAAAAACACACCAAAAAAAGCCATCAGGACCAGTTAAACCTGAAATCATCTCCGGTTGTGTTTCTGATATGAAGCCAAGACGTTGTCGTTGAAGTCTCGGCTGTAAGATGAGATTCATGTCGCTGCTCGGGTTTCTGTTACCGACGTCTGGAGTTTGTTCAGCTCTCTCTGGACGTAGCGCTCCGCTCGGTGCAGCGGCGTGACGTTCAGGAACAACTCGTCCACGGCGTCGTCCATCTGGAGACGAGTCAACGTAAACAGTCCTCAGGAGATTCAGCACAAACACACGTCCGATATTTATTTAGGACGATTCACTGGCGACAGTTTGCTCGTAGTTTTACGAGCGCCAGCGCAGCTCTGAAGTTCTCTGTTGGTTTCTGCCAAAATTTCTGCATTATCAACATGAACAAACGCAATTAAATATAAATATAAATAATATTCACATTCAACGTGCCACGAGGAGTTTGGCAGCTGAATTTAAATGAAAATGTTGAAGACACTGTGCTGTGGTGTTGTGAGCTGCAACGCACGCGTCGGCCTGCGGGGGGCAGCAGAGAGGCGGAAGAAAACAGAACGCTACCTGAGCTTGAACCCGAACCAGCGGCGAGGCGACGACCATCACAGCCACAAACTCCACGAACAACAGAGTGGAAAACTGGAGAGGACCAATCACAGGTTAGCTCCGCCCCCCCGTGTGTGTGTGTGTGTGTACTTGTTCTTCTATCTTTATGAGGACCACTGTGGGTTTTTAAAACCAGCAAAGTGAGGACGTTTTGTCAGAGATGTGACCCGGTTTTAGGGTTCAGGTTGGAACCGGGTTTTTTGATGAGAGCAGGTTTTTGTCTACTGGAGTCCCCACAGTGATAGGAGAACAAACGTGTGTGTGTGTGTGTGTGTTTGTCTCACCACCAACAGCAGAGGTTTGATGTCCAAAGACGCACCGCAGACACCCAGAACGGACAGAAACACCGTGACCGGACCGAAGACCTGCAGGACCAGAAGCCCGTTGCTGCTGGACAGCTGTTCAAACAGCTGGACGTGAGACGGAGACACAAAGACACAAAGACGGACGCTGAATTCATCAACCACAATCTGATTTAAGCTGCAGAGTTCATTACTTTTTCTTTAAATAAAAACTTTCTGATTGCTGTTAGCAAAAAAAAATTAAAGAACTCAAAGCTCTGTGATTGGACGTCTTTTACTGAAATGCACCATGGGAGATGTAGTTAAACTCTCCTTAAGTCTTCTCATGATTCAACCAAAGTTTCATGTCCATAATTAAAGACCTCTGATTCAGTGTTGTTCTCCAATAACACTACATTACCCACAATGCAACTCAGTAGCTGTCAGTTCACTCAGAGATTTGGGTGTTGTGTTCGCGGTGGCTAAAGTGTATAAAGGAAAAATACCTCAAATATTTCTACAATAAAAGTACAACCAAAATAATATAATATAGACATTACTAATTTTAAGTGCTGCACTTACTTGGTTAAAAAAAAAAAAAAAAAAAAAAAGTTTATTTCTGGGGTTTAATTGTTTTCTATTATTTGATTTCCTATTTAGAGCAATTGTGTCAATTCTAATATTGATATTAATAATAATAATAAAAGGGGTTCAAAAAAATCACAACACAAGACGATAAAACTTTATTTTATTTTTGTTTACCTCTGCGACGGGCGTGTTTCCATCGATGGAGGAGAATCCGACGCCGATCATCACCACACCGGACACCTGCAGGAACATAATAAGGATGGTTGAATATTATGGGATGAGTTCAGACTGCAGAGGAGAGAGTTTGTTGTGTTTCACAGAGGAGGAAGTCTTCAGCTGAATTCCTCTCAAACTGCTCGTCTTCCCGAGAGACGCGAATCAGCCGGGAACCGAGACGGAAAAAATATACGAAGCCAAAGCGACATAAAACAACCAAACATGGACACGAAGTGTCCAAGAAATATCACAAAATGAGCACAAACAAATGTCAACTAAACATGAAGACACACTGCAAAAATGTTTGGGGGTAAAAAGAAAGAAACAAAACAAACAAAATAAAGATTCAGTCCAACAATGAGATCAAATAATAAAAATAAAATTAAAAAAAGGAATATAAACAAATTGTGTTACGACAGAATAAAAACGTGTTCCTGTTTGCTCTGAATCATCAGAGAAAAGTGTCCAGAACTGGAACATGGAAACGTAAACAGTGCAATCAGCTGATAACGTGTAAACAACAACGATGCAGCGGCCAAAACAGGAAGCAGGAAAAAACAGGAAGCAGCATGACCGAGCGTTCGAGCAGCGAGATTTCAAATCATTACATAATGAGCCAAAAAATAACAACCGAGGTAATGATGCATTAAATTATGATTGAAAGTAAAATTGTCAGCATTTCAAGATTAAAGACATTTTATACTTTGATTTTTTTTTTAATCAGAAAAAAAAAGAAAACAACAAGAGGAACTGAAGAAAGATTAACCTGTAATTACACAACTAAACACATGAGGGCGAACTTTTGTAGTGGTTTTTTTTTAACATAAATGCAAAATAATATTTATGGTTTAAAAAAAGGCCATAAATCTGATTTAGGAGAAACTCGTGAGTGCCCTCTGCTGGATGACCTCGAATAAATGTTTAATTGCATCTCTGTACTGATAATAACATCAGTCAATCTGTATTTGTATAATATTTATTTTGTATAATATTTATTATACAAGTTAGTGATTGATTATCAAGTTAATGAAAAGACTGGTTTCTGAATTTATAAAAAAAATTACACAAAGTTAGCAATTTTTTACTTTTATTGCAACATTATCCCTTTAAAAATGCTCTGCCATGAAAATAATAATCATCCTAGTAAAAACAAGCTAATAGTGAAGTTATAGTAGCTTAGCCGCTGTAAAAAAAAAACAACAACAACAACAATGAAATAGATGAATAAATTATTTAAAAAAATTAAGACATCAATAAAAAAGGAAAAATATAAAAGTTTAAAGTTAACATTAAAATATTTCAAGACTTTCTGCAACAAACTCTGAAATCTATCTTTATACAAAAAAGAATCAGATGGTTGTTATGGCAACATAAAGCGATGAGTCATCAGCATAGCTATGAAATGAGATGTCTTATAACGACACCAAAATGTATGTTATAAAGTAGAAGGTCCCTAAACTCGTTCCCTGAGGAACTCCACGTAATTTTAAAGTTTGGATTAATAATATTTTTATTTTAATAACAATAAATCTGTTGCAGAAAGAAAAAGATTCAAACTAAGAAGTGTTGTTTTAAAGTAATTAAAGACGAACAAAAACAAAAAATGAAGAGTTACAGCATCTACAAACAAATTTAACTTGAGAAACAAAGATTATTGATTATGTTGAAGAAAATTATCCAATTTCATTTTTAAAGGAAAAGTAAAATTAGACGATCAAATGGTTTGATTAAAGTCTAATCTGCATAATTTCTTACAAAGTTAAAATAGAAAGTAAAAGTTAAAAGAGTGAAACAAATTCCTTTTTCTGTCCTGTCTGAACATCCATCACCTTCATCATCATCATCATCATCAATAATCAATAAGAAAATTCCATTAGCAGTTAGCTCACCAGCAGCAGCACCGTGACACAGACGGAGAGTCCTCGCAAGTAACTCCTGCAGCGAGTCATGACGAGCGTCTGAAACAGAAACAGAGTCCAGACCAGAGATGACCCTGTGTGTGTGTGTGTGTGTGTGTGTGTGTGTGTGTGTGTGTGTGTGTGTGTGTGTGTGTGTGTGTGTGTGTGTGTGTGTGTGTGTGTGTGTGTGTGTGTGTGTGTGTGTGTGTGATGTTGTTGTATAAAGCTCAGGAGTGTTTGGCTGCTCCACGAAAGAACATGACCAAGTTTGGAAGATCAGCTGGGAGGACGAGGACGATGATGGAGGGCAGGAAAAACAAAGAAGTTGAAAAAGCCCAGTGTAGCCGTTGCCTAGCAACCGGTGGACTCAACAAAGGCGCCTTAAAACAAGAATGACTCTTCCCCCCTCCACCCCCCCACCCCCCCCCCCCCCAAAAAAAGAGAAAAGAATAAAAACTGCATGAAATTTAGTGCGTGAACATCGAGGTCTGGTCTTCGCGTTAGTTGAGGATGGAGTCGTCGTGGCGTCCGTCGGGTTCGACCGCAGCAGCTTTTTAAACCAATCAGCAGTGACCGCCATAAAAAAAACCACGTAGCTACCGAAACCAGCTAGCGACTTGCGGTTAAAGCAGCTTGGAACTTCAGTTTGCAACTCAACAAATACGTTTAATTTTCCGTAATATTTCTGTCAGAACAACAGATTTCGACTTTCGTTCTCTTTTATGTGTCCACAGAAATATTTCATATCAATTCTGTTCCTTCGCTGATAAAAGCCGAATGGAATCCAGTCGAGTCACGAAGAGTCACTAAGAGCAGCGTAGTGTTGACTTTAGACTAAAAATAACTGAAGTGGGAGGAGGGGGGGCGTGTGTGTGTGTGTGTGTGTGTGTGTGTGTGTGTGTGTGTGTGTGTGTGTGTGTGTGTGTGTGTGTGTGTGTGTGTGTGTTTTGAGGGACAGACGGTCATAAACAGTTTCCTGCACTCTGAAAGAGGAAAACCATCAGAGTATCTTTAAAAATCAGCTGTTAGTTAACAGGTGTAACTTCAGTTCTACGAGGTTTAAATGACACAAAAAGGCTTCATCGTGATTGTGACGTGCAGTTTACATCTCAGCCAGCAGAGGGCGCCATTAGGACTTCATCCTGATGATGATGGTTGTCAGGACTGTTGAATGGAGGTTTTTACAGTGAAATTTGGCCCTTTTAAAGCGAGTAATGAGGATTATTTTTTACAGAAAATGCAAAACAGCAGTTCTTTGAAATGAATAAAAAACAAAAGCTAAGATGCATAAGATGCAGACGGAGTCACAACACCTCAAATGACTCATTTTACAATCAGAATTTGATTAATTAGCTTTGAAAAGTCAAGAAAAGACGCATCATTTCATCCCTCTTTAAGAGAGCGTGGCGTTAAAATAGAAGTTGCGGGAATTTCTCACCAGACACCAGATTTGAAAAACTACAGAGATTTAAGCAGCATTTTGTGAACTTGTTTGGATTTATATGTCAAATTTCTGCGCTTTAGTTTTAAAACATAATTAACGAGCGCCTCCATCATGAAAAAAAAAAAAAAGGCAAAATCTACAATATCTGTCCAAGAAATACCTGAAAATCTTCAAATAAGATGCAAATAATGAAACATTTAGTCATAACAAGCTGCTTCCTGTCAAAGTAAATCTCAAAATATTCATTTAAGTAGAGAAATTTGCCAATTTTAAACAACAACCAACAGCATGAAAAATAAAACCACTTAATAAAGCAAAAAAATAACAAATTCCAAACAATCAAAATTTAACTCTGTGAATGTCGTTTTTTTTGCGGCGAATAGATCGACGAAGATACCGGAGACACTTCAGGTTTTATCACCGCAATAAAAAACAGAGTTGAAATATCTGTGAAGGAGGAAGTGAAGCGAGTTCTGGGATTCATCAGACGGACAGACGGACTTCCCTTCATCCTTTATTTCTGTTCCAACAGCTGAAACAGCTTTTTACAAACTTCGGTCTGCAGGCACTCAGAAACACAAGCAGCATCGACTACATCATCTCTTCTACTATCAGCACAGCATGAAGATCAAAGTGTGGTCCGGGGACCTGTCGGAGGTCCTGGAGGTGGAGCAGAGAGGTCAACAGGAAAAACATCTAAAGACGGTGAAATTCTTTGGTATTTAGCTTCTTTTAAATTTGATGTTTGAATTTTTGTTTGGAAGTTCTGACATAAAATCTTCCAAATAACGATTCATTTACGTGTTTTTCTATTAAAAAAAAATCAGAGCGCTAACGAGCGACGGACAACTGCCCGGAAATATTTCTAAAATGTGGCGCTAAATAGCTCCAAATCTTTTGGAAATTTTGAGGAAAGTTTCAACTAAATTTCCTTGTAAATAATGATTCGTGAAACTAAACAATATGGAAGCCCATTCTCACAAGTAAATTAAAAAAAATTAAAGCATTAATTATGAATTCTCAGAAATTAAAATCTGTTCATTAATAATTAAAGACTTAAAAGGATTATTTAAAAAATAATCAAGAAAAAATAAATCAAGTTTCGCTCCAAAAGATGAAACTCCAACTTCCATAATACAACAGTGTCAAATCTAAATCTTATTGTTTTATAATGATGATGTCATTATGATATATTGTGTCTTTAAAGGCGTATAGATGAACATAACATGATCAAACCACAACTTCAACTTCCTGAGGATTATTTTGTATTATTTTCCCAAAAATGGCAGCAAGAAAATGTGACGGACACGAACGTATAGAAACCCATTCCTGCCAAAAAATAAAATTGTTATAAGAACATCAAAACTTTGATATAGTTTTTAATTGTAACAATTGGAAGTCGATTTTAAGCATCTTTCACATAATTTGGACCTTTGTTAAAAAAAAAACGTGCAAAAATCTACACAGATAAAAATATAGTCGAGAGTGAAATAATTCAAGAATTTTTCCAAATCATAAGAAAATATAATATTAAAAAGATTAAATTATTTACTGATTGACTTATTCTATATTTTTTTGGGCAGTAACAGTTTTTTATACATTCAAGTCTGTTTTTGTTCCTTTAGGCCTCAGCGGTTACAGACATGTAGACAAGTGTTTTTGTTTCACTTGTAATAAATAGCTTTGTTTTGACATGACATCCATAAAGTAATCGTTATTACAAGTTATATATAATTTAAAAGGAACACTCTGATATTTTGGGGAAATTATTTGAATCCATAAAATGTCAATGCTGCAAAAACAGCTTTTAATTTGAAATAAATTGACTTTGCATTGTCTATTTGTTAACTTTACTCATTTAAAATAATTTACTATTTCACAATAAAGGACATATTTGCCCAAAGTGTTACTTATTCTGCATTTTTTATTTTTGTCACTCCTGGGACTCCGTACGTACGTGGAAACCAGCCTGTGTTCAATTTCAGCCAAAATATCAGCGTGCTCCTTCACAGTAAAAGCGCAGGATAAGTCACGGCAGCACTGTTGCTAGGTGGATGTTACACGGGTCATTTGGGCACTGCTGACTGGCCGTTACCGGGCGGCGACTCAGGCGGTGGTGGTGGCGGCGTCGTCCTTCCTGCCGACCTGACAGTAGAGGATCATGGCGAAGACCATCCCGAAAATCTGCAGAGCGGAAACACGACTTAAAACCACATTTAGCTGCTGTTTTGATGAAGAAGGAATTTGATCAATTTCCTGCCACTTTTTAAAAGGTTTCATTTAATGCTGTCATAATGATTTTAATACATTTTATCGGGAAATGTTGTTGTATTTGTATATTTGATGGCTGTGTTGCATCGTTAAAGTCTGGGGTTGAAATATGCTAAATTAAGGCTTTAATTTGTCTTTAAAAACAACTTAATCTCTTAACATTTAACAACTGGTTTTTTTTTTTATGTTGTCATGGTAGAGTAGTCATGTTATAAAAATTGCACTGGGATTTTTTTTTTTAGAACTGATCTAACCGCTAAATAAATTTTTTTTTTTTTAAAAAGTACTTTATTATGTTGTTTTATTTCGTCTAAAAGACTCAAATGGTTGTAGCAAGTTTTGTCTTTGTGCTTTATAGGAGTTGTTTATTTATTATCTGCTCTAGTTTTACTAAACTTTATCGTATTTATGGTTAAAAATGATGTGAAATTGCATATTTTTGATTAAAAAAATGAAAGTGGGAAGTTCATAAAAAATGGTGTGTGTGTGTGTGTGTGTGTGTGTGTGTGTGTGTGTGTGTGTGTGTGTGTGTGTGTGTGTGTGTGTGTGTGTGTGTGTGTGAGCTGACCAGCAGGATGGCGATGGCGAAGGCGATTCCGATCACCACCGTCATGTTTTGCTCCATCACCTTGACGATCTGGGTGGTGCAGGTCTGCAGGATGACATCATCAACATAAACATGACATCACATCTTTTCAATGTTCTTTTGTTGATTTGTACAGAAAGTGAAGTGAAGTGGGCGGAGCCTCCGGCCTCACCGTGGTGAAGGAGCTGTTGGGCGTCGGACACACGGCGGTGTCGGTGGTGTTGCATCGACAGGACGCCGGGGCGACGCCTTCCCAATCCGACGCTCCTTTCACGAGACCGCAACACTTGAGCTGGAAGGAAAATACCGAGATCACATTTCTGTCCCGTTATCTTCTCCTCATTGACTTCCTGTAAATACTTGGTTTGACCTTTCACACAAGGAAAAGGAGCTCAAAGTGGAAATAAAATGCACAAGAATGATTATTTGTTCTTTCTACAGGCAGAATAACATGATGCCCTTTTCCTTGACATCTTTTCAGTAGCAAGTTCTTTTTTTATGTTCCCAGA
>NW_027210809.1:292500-370000 GCF_029030835.1 Brachyistius frenatus | reverse complement strand
TTTTTCACGATTTTACTGTAAAACTGCTCACAAACGTCACAACGACATATTTCTTCTTAAATAGAACAAAGTGACCGAACGTCCTGAAGCTTCTCGTCCACTGTCGCCATGGTAACGAAGGGGCTCACCTCTCCCACGTTTCAACACATCAACAGTAGTTTTTACAAACTTTTACATCTCGGCTTTTCTTTCAAGTCGTCGTTTCTGAGCCGAAGCGTTTGGAAATGCTGATTTTCATGTGTGTTTTCCTTCGTTAGCAGTTGTAGGAAAAAAAAAGTGACATGTTGACTGAAGCGATTGTTGACGAGCGGGAAGGAGATAAAACCGCTCAGGAAACGAGTCCAATAACACCAGATAGAATTATTCACCACAAAAATCGAGGACAGACGTGAGCTGGAAGCACGTCTGTCGCCGGATATGTTTTCATACTCGCGTGTTTTTTTTATCACAGCAAAAAAAAAAAAAACACGCCCAAACAAAAACTGGTGTTGTTCTTTGCAGGTGGTTGCCGTCGGTTACACAAACATTCAGTGGAGCGTTTTGTGGATCCTTTTTGTTTAATCCCCGACATTCAGACCTGCATTCTCTGCAGCAGCAGCGTGACGAACAAACCAAACCTGCAGAGCAACATCACGCAGAGATCACAGGGCTCAGCAGGTCCACGAAACAAACACCCCCTCGCAGCTCAGCAGGTCCACGAAACAAACACCCCCTCGCAGCTCAGCAGGTCCACAAAACAAACACCCCCTCGCAGCTCGGCAGGTCCACGAAACAAACACTCCCTCGCAGCTCAGCAGCTCACAGACACCGAACGCACATCAAACGCAGCGATTAGAAACCAGGATTCATCCGGATTAAAGTCATTTGGAAATCAAGTTTTGATGCTTTATGGAATGTTTGATGTTTTTTCGTCTGCGAAACAAAACAGTTCAAAATATTTTCTGCCTGATATGAAACTAAAATTGTTTTTTTTTTCAAAACCTGAATGAGGACGACGAAAACGCGTAAAACGTTAAATAATCTCAAGACCATTTAAGACATTTTATGTTTTTAAATTTTTAAGAATTTCAGATTCCGCAGATGAAATCAATGAGGATTACATTTGTTTTGAATTATTGATAAACATGTCAGATAATCTGGATTAAATCTGATCAGGATAACATCATCTGGATTTGAATCAGGATAATTGATAACCAAGTTTGATAAGTGCTCAAATTGATAAATATTCAATTTAATCAGGATTGTGTCTAATCTGGATTAAAGTTCATCTGCAATCAATTTGGAATAAACAAAATTAGAGTTGGATCAAATTTAGAAATAGTCTGGATTAAAATGAATTCCGGTGGATCAGTTGTTCAGGGTTTAAAACTCTTCTTAAAATGTAACGTTAATCTGGATTACAGTTGTTTAGGTTTAAATGAATCTGGATTACAGTTGTTTAGGTTTAAATGAATCTGGATTACAGTTGTTTAGGTTTAAATGAATCTGGATTACAGTTTCAGTACGTTCCTCCTTACTTTGTATCATACCAGTATTGTTTTCTTTTTTCCTGCATTAAAGCATCAGTGTGTGAATCAGATTAGATCAGCAGCTTCCTCTGTGATGAGGAACTAATCACTTTATGGCTCTTATGTCCCTGCCGGGCTCCCGTAGATCCATATCACTGCTGGGAGTCATTCTGGTTCTGAAGTAACAGCAAACAAACACTGTGGTGGTCATCATCATCATCAGAAGAAGAAGAAGAAGAAGAAGAAGAAGAAGAATCATTAGGAGGTGAATCAGCTGAACTGTCAGGTGGGTTGTAAAGAAATCCCTCAGCAGTGACTCACAGGCGGTCGGTAGTAATGAGTCATCGTGAGACACAATTGGAGAGATTGTAAATCTGCGGGTACACGAGACTGGTGTTACACACACACACACACACACACACACACACACACACACACACACACACACACACACACACACACACACACACACAGAGCAGTGACGGTGTGTCGAGCCCACCGAGCCTGTCGAGGCTCCGGAGGCGTTGAATTCAGACCGATGACGGATGTTTCTGACGTAAATCCAGTCCGATAATTATTCTGCCAGCGACGGACCTCTCTGGAGGAAACCGCTCCGTTTATGTGATTTAAAACATTCGAAGCTTTTTCGAGTGATTAAAATGATGCGGGTGGATAACGGAGGACCAGATGTGGACCAGATGTGGACGGCCTCCCGAACCGCAAACAGAGGAAAAAGAAAGACAAAATCAAAAGTCGTTTTGCATCTGTAGTCAATTTATTCTTCATTTCGAGGCAAATATTTGTTGAATGAAATAAAAAGCATCGAATGCGTCGAACGGCTGCTTATTAAACCTGAACACGCCTCCGTCTTCTCCTCAGCAGGAAATGTTTCCTGAACGCAGCATCTCTCCCAGGATGATTCCCGGGAGGAACCGAGCTCTCTCTAACGAGCGGTAATCTGCAGAGACGCTCATCATTGATTGATTGTTCACATGCAGCTGGATTGTAAAGAGCTCAGAAACTTCTGCAGAGACCAGAATCCTGAGACGGATCCCATCATCACGTGTCAACGAACAATTACACTTAAATATGAGGTTGCGATCAAAGATTAGTTTCACCTGTCCCTCGTGGTCCTTCCCTCCCTGTTGTATTTTAGTCTGTGTGCTCTTATTCTTCTTCCCTCTTTTTGTCAGTTGGTTTAAGTTTCCTGTCTGTCGCTGCGTCTTTTTTTATAACCCAAAGAACAAGAAACCGCCTTGAACTGTGGCGCCATGGCAACGGGGTTCTCAAGACATGACAACACCTGTTTGACGTTTTTCTGTTCCCCAAAATCAGACGCAAGGTACGGGGGGGGACAATATTTGGATGGTTGTGCTTTTCAGGTTTTGGGCGGCGGTGCTTAAAAAAAAACAAAAAAACAGCGATGACTGGTGGAAATCACTGCGTGGGCTCAGGAACACTTGTTGAATATTTTTCTATTCTGCTAAATTTTGGCCCAAAATCCGTTTCTCTGCTCCAGTTTCAGGTCCACGGTTAAAATCAGTATCGCTCACGTGAACGGCGCTGATGTTAATTTGTGTGCATCACTGTGCTGCGTTCAGGAACACTCTGAACTTTCTGATCTGTCCCTCATAAATGGAAATAACAAGTAATTTCCTTAATGTCCTCGTTTCAACTTCAGCAGATGAGAGCAACTAAAAGCTTCCGCAGTCTTAAAAAAAAAAAAAAAAAAAAAAAAAACTTCAGTAAGTGGCCTTTACAGTAAATAACCCCCCACCACCATCATCATCATCATCATCATCATCATCGGGTAAACACATCATGTCCACATGTCCACTGAGTGGTTGGAATCGAGTTAACATCGATCGCCCCGGGAACACGAGAGACGCACCGAAATACACTCAGCAGGCGGCGCAAGCTTATTTTAAACATCCAAAACCTTTTAACGACAAGTTTCATCAGTTTGTGTTGAGCAACAACCTTTTTCTCTCGTCCTGTTCGTTAAACACGCTTACGTCATCAAATCACCTTTAAAACGATGACACGGGCGTTTTGAGTTTTCCACGCCCTGAAATCCAGCAGGTTTATTCAATGAGGGTCGAGAGAAAAGAGGCGACGCAACTTGTTCGACGCAACAGGGGGGAAAAAAACTGAAGCAGCTGAAGAAAAACTTAAATATCAGAGAAAAAAAAAAAAAAACACTCAAAAAGAGGAAGAAAAATAAAGCAAAAGCAAAATAATCTGTCTTTTTTTTATGTTTTAAAAAGCTCTTAAACTGCTTTTAACTCACCCACAAAACGTGTCAAAAAAACCCCATCAAATTCAGCCTCATGGATTAATAAACAAAATGAATTTCTGCCGACTCACCCAGAACAGCAGGTTGAAGAAGAAGAGCAGGTATTTGATGCAGTTGTTCACAGCCATGGCGTCTGGTTCCTCGTCTTCCTCGGTGACTCTTGACACTCGACTCGCTCCACAGACTGACTTCCCTCCAGCCCGTAAACACACCAGCCTGCTCTACCTGTTTTTCCCGCTCAGGGTGCGTCCCTATTGTCTTCCCTCCTCCTCCTCCTCCTCCTCCTCCTCCTCCTCCCCCTTCTCCCTCTCCTCCTCCTCCTCCTCTTTTCCTACTCCCTCCTTCCTTTCTTTCCCTAACCTTAAAAACATTTAATTTCATATTCAGCGTTTATCAGTTTTTCGAGTGAAGCAGATAGAAAGTTGAAATGGAGACGTGAAAATCCTCATAAAACATTTTTTTTTGTTATTCTCATCATTAAAACTCCTCGTTTGACTGCTTTGATCCAGAATGACAGATTTTAAAACACCTGTTTGATGGATTGTCGTTAAAGCGTCTTTGGCTTTTTGCAAAATTTCCAGAAAACTGTTGGGACAGATTGTCGAAAAATGTATATATATTTTTTAATAATTTTTAAATTTGTAGAACAGCGCCATCAACAGGTCAAAATTATAATTTGCTTAGTTTTTTAAGTAAACAGTAACTTGAAAAATGCAGCAAAAAAGTGCCAAAAACTGCAGTTCCTCAAATGACCACCAGAGGCTGAAGTCAGTCCCCACAAACCTCCATGTTAAAACTTCACAGCAGAAATAAACATGTTTACAGCAATAAATATTGTTTCGTGGTGTATTTTTCCTTCCCGGCAGCTTCATTACTTCCCTGTTATTCTTTAAGAAGGTAAACAGTAGATAAACCAGCCGACGGCAGGTTAAACATTAACTTCACCTTCGGTTGGTCTTCAGCTGACTCAATGTCTCTCTGTGTTACACAAACTTTGAACTCCGTTAATGAAAAAGAGAAGTTAGAAAAACGCATCACGAACAAGCAGCAAACAAAACTCAATACTAACTTTTGGATTTTTTTTTTATTTTTTTTTTTTATAGCACTACAATTGTGTTGGGAATCTATTAACTTTAACCAACAATTGATTTAATTAATTAATAAATTAATTCAAGTGAAATATTTTCTATTTATCTTTTATTTTTAACTTTATTTATGACTCTCTTACTCTTGAAGTTAATTATTTCTGCATATATAATGATGTACTATTTATTTCAGTAGATAGCAATATAGTTTAAAACAAAGTTAAATTAACTTACCTCATTATAATCACTTCAAAATACCTCAAAATGTCCTTGAGTAGAAATGAAAGAGACAATATGAAGGTAAATACAAAACATAAAACAACAATAAATGTAAAATAAAATCAATCAATAAAATACTTTTACTGTAGCGTTGATTAAAACTTAATTATTTCTTTACACAAAAAAACCTTCAGTCAGTTCTTATCAATATTGTTGATCAATCATTTTGAATTAATTCGAATATCATTTTTACGTTTCATGCTGTAAAAGTTGAAGCTGTAAAAATAAGATGACATTAAAAGGTTCGGTAAAACACGACTCTGTCACCATCTAGTGGCGGCTGTTTGAAGCCACATCCCCAACTACTGAAGACTTCATTCCCGCCTACAGTCTCCTCCCCTTTTTATTTTAATTGTTTTATTATCATCCGTCCACACCGGCAGTTCAGTTCCAGGACTGAGATAAAAGATCACATACGAGGACAGGAATTGAAAGTCTGGTTTGATCCCGGTGAGTCTCCACGTTATTTCCCACCGTCCTTCTCTCCTCGACACCGTCTAACTTTACTTCATCTTATCTTGCAGCGCCGGTTTAACCGACGACTTTATGACGACAGTGAACAGTCGCTGGTTCCTCTTTTTCCTCTCTGATACGACGCAGCAGCAGATGGAAAGATTAAACAAAGGCGTGTTTAAAATAAGTAACTTCAAATAAGGCCAGAATTCGATAATAAATGGAACGATCGCATTAAAAAACAAAAAAAACAGGAGTCTCCTTTCTTAAAATCCAACGCTTCGCCGACCCGTCCCTCCACCTCGACCTCGACCTCCTCCCGGTAACGACTTTGATTTGACGACATCAAAAAGAGATAAATCCGAGTTTTCAGCGCAACACTCAAAGTTTGACGCCTGCAGACAAAGGATTGCTTTTATTTTGAAAGGTATCCACTTGATTTATGTGATGAATTATTACTGCAAAATGAACCCTTTGTAAAATGTGTGAACGTTAATCCCTCCATGCACACACTCTCATTATGTTAAAACCATTCTCACCATCTTGTTTCTGACTGTAACCAGGCAACAGGTGTGTGTGTGTGTGTGTGTTACCTCACTTCCTGTTTGCACCGACATCCTGTGAAATCACCCACGAAGGTCGTAGTTTTAGTCCGTTTGATTCAAGTTGGAGTTTTTTCTTTTGCCTGCAGTCAGACACAAACATCTAAAAAAAGAAAGAAGCTGCAACCTGTGAACAGGTGAGACGAGTCTCAAAACGATCGCGTAATAACTTCACGTCATAATTTATCAACATGTAGCGACGAGGAAGGAAGAGCGCTGGATGTGAAATGTTAGAAAGTCGTATCAAAACACGCTCGAATCGACGTGTCAGAACGAATCTTCCAAAAGGCGCCAGATGGTTTTTCCTTATTTATTTATTTTTGGTCAAAAGTTCTTATCAATATTGTTAATCAATCATTCTGAATTAATTAGAGAATTATTTTGACTTTTTCATATAAAAACATGCTGTAAAAGTTGAAGCATGAAAAACAAGATGACATTAAAAAGTTCCAGTCAGTAAAATACTTGATCTACTTCTTTTATTCAGTTTAACAAAACTACTCAGGAAATATTTTTAAAAAAAAACACAAAACACCAGTGAGGCTGATCTCGTGTTTTATCTGGATTTTATGAATCAAATAAAAAACAGCAAAGATCATTGCGACTTTTGACGGATCTCATTAATGCAAATTATTCTTTTTATTTTTTGTGGCTCCGTGTTTCGCAGAACTTTTAAGTCGAATAAAGTCCTTTGGATCATCGCCATGACGACGCCTAAAGAAGACCTGTGGAACGTTCTGGAGGAGCTGGCGGACGCGGAGTTCAAGTACTTCAAGTGGTTCCTGAAGGAGAACGACGTCGGTAACGGTGTCTCCGGCATCGCCGCGGCGCGGCTGGAGCCGGCCGACCGGCAGGACGTGGTGGACCTGATGATGGCGAAGTACGGCCGCCACCACGCGCTGGAGATAACCACGCAGATTTTAAAGAAGATCAGCAGGAACGATCTGGCGAAGCTTTTATCGAACATCGCCGTGAGATGGAGAGGAGCGACGACGGACGGTAAAGAAAGATGCTATTCTATAAATTAGTACCCGGTATCACACGAGATGAGCGTGACCAGCACGGCGCTTTACGTTCAAGCACCAAAAAAACCTAGCTTCAGGAAAAGATCGCAATTCGGTTACTAAAAATAACCTGGTTAGAATTTAAAAGATCTCGGTCTGACTTAGAAGAAGTCATTTTATGTCCGTAGCGTTTTGTACGGTACGTAGTTTCCTTAATATAATGTTATGCAAGTTAAATTGTTACGTTATGTAAGTAACTCACTTGAACACCGTCCGTCCTCAGACTTCATCACATGACTTCATTCTTTAACTTTGGTTAAACTTGCGTTGACTTTCTGCACAAAACGTGACACCGACACCCTCTAATGGTTTGACGGAGGTACTGCACCCCGGGGACCGTCCTGACGCCTCCTGCTCTTGTCTCGTTTCAGACGCCGCTCCTCTCCGATTTGAATTTGGGACAACGAAGGCCAAACTGAAGATGATGATCTCACAGAGGCAGATGAAGATCTGGGAAATCCAATGCTCGGCGGACCTCAGCAGGAAGTCTGCGGACGCGCTGACGGCGGACGGCAGGCGGGTCTTCGGCGATTTGCTGCGGTCCGTCGAGAGCGGTCTGGCGAGTCTCATCGAGGAGATCGAGGAAAAGGCGAAAAGGACACAGGACGAGGCCGAAGGATTCGTCCGGGAGATGCGACAGGAAATCTCCGACCTGACGGCGAGGAGCGCCGAGGTGGAGCGGCTCTCGCCGACCGAGAACCGACAAGACTTCGTCCGGAGCTGCTCGCTGCTGAAGGCTCTTCTGCCGGCGAAGGACTGGACGGGAGTCGCCGTGCCGCCGCCGTCGTACGGGGAAAGCACGACGGCCGCCGTGAACCGGCTGAAGGAGAAACTCTGCCGAGAGACCGAGAGGTTTCTCTCCAGGTCCGAGCTGTGCGGCGTCCGGCTGGCGGCGGCGGACGTGACTCTGGATCCCGACACGGCGCATCGCAATCTGGTTCTGTCGGACGACGGGAGGCGTGTTCACTGCGGCGACGTCCAACCAAATCTGGCGGACCGACCGGAAAGGTTTAACTCCGCCATCAACGTCTTGGGGAAGCAGAGCTTCTCCTCGGGAAGGTTTTACTTCGAGGTCGAGGTCGACGGGAAGACGGCCTGGGATCTGGGCGTCGTCAAGGAGTCGATCGCCAGGAAGGGGTCGATCAAGGCGAGTCCCGAGAACGGCTACTGGACGATATGTTTGAGGAGCGGCGACAAGTACAAAGCTTCGGCCGTCCACCTCTGCGTAAAACGTCCGCCGAAGAAAGTGGGCGTGTTCGTGGATTACGAGAAAGGTTCGGTCTCCTTCTACGGCGTCGACTCGGCAGAACTCGTTCACCGTTTTACCAACTGTTCCTTCGCGGAGAAACTTTTCCCTTTCTTCAGCCCCGGCATCCGTCACAACGATTTAAACTCCGCCCCTCTGATCATCTCCCCTGTCGATTACAAAGATTAGATCCGACCGGTCGTCCTTTCAAGTTCCACGTTTTCAGGTTTTTTTTGGTTGCAGTGGCAGGTTTTTGCCACCAGATGGAGCCGTTTTCTTATGAATGAAATGAAGTTAAAAAGGTACTTTTGTTTTCTCATGAATAAAGTGCACAAGTCTCAAAAAAACAACGTAAAACTTTGCATCACGAACAAAAAGAATTCCGTAAGCTTTTTCGTCTAAATTGAAAGTTTTTCTCTTTTTTTTTCTACTGAAAACAGTCAAAACGTTGAGCAAACAAACATGAAGGATTAATATAAAACAAGAATTTCTTCCATGAACAGAACGTTTTGTTTTTTTAAACAACTGATTTCTCTGGAAGAAAAAAGCCTTCGATCCGCCTTCGTCGGACGGGAAACCGTCAGAACTTTCGTCCGAAGCGCTCGTTGAGCTTGTAAAGAGCGACGTAGACTGCGAGGCTGACGAGGAAGAACTGCTTCTGCTCCTTCAGCCACACCAGCGTCATCCTCACCTCGCCGTCGGGGCTCCGGTGTCCCATCGCGAAGTGCTCGCCGCTGTAGTCGAAGCAGCGCGGCGGCGGCGCCTTCGCCGTCGTGACGCAGACGGGCGAGCTGACGCACCAGAACGGCTTCTGGAACTCGTCCAGCAGAGTCGACGTCATGATGCAGCAGTTCTGCCCGACGAGAGACAGACTGTCAACTCTTTATTTTAATTTTTGGGGCGATCGACCTTGTAAATGCAAAACATTCGTACCGATTAGCCAGTTTAATCGAATGACTCTCAGGATGTGAAAAAAATGTCTAAACGTCGGACTTCCTTTCCTGTCGCTCAAAGCCCTGAACAGGAAGTAGAAGAGACCAGCGACAGGAAGTTGTGTTTTGTCAGACGGCCGTACCTCCACCGATCCCTCCAGCGCGTCACTCTTCCAGGGCAGCTTGATGCTCCCGGACAGCGACCTGTGCTGCGACGGGTCAGCCCGGTTGACGACCGTCAGCTCCACCAGGCCGCGCCGAAACCGATCTGAATCACAAACAAAAGGTATTTAACTCTGCCTCCCCACCTCTCGCTGCGTTTCCTCCTGCTGTAATCTCACTACACGGTTGTAATCCGATTACCTGCGCGGCAGGACAGCTGGCGGAAGTGTCCCGACATGATCTCGCTGCCCGTGTTGTGCAGGACGAAGTGCAGCGTGTAGCCGTGCAGACCGAACTCGGGGTCCCGGTGGTCCGCCGGCGGGAGGCGGTCGGCGGGTTCGGTGTACGGGCTGCAGGAGGCCAGATTTTCATCAAAGACAAATTAAAACTTGATTTTAAGGCTAATTAAAAAAATCAAATCTAAGTATTATTAAATGAAATGATGAAAGATCTGGATAGCCTTGACTGTCCTGAACAAACCAAGATGTATTTTGAATATTTAGCTGCTATAACGACCGAGATACGAGCTTCAAACTGAAGGTAGTTAAAATGAGCCGAGGGTTCAAAAACTTCAAAGATTTAAATCAAAGTTTTTAAAACAATTTCTGACATTTAGATTGAAGTGAAAAATTGATTTCAAATCGTTGTTAAAAGACAAACAAGTGTGCAGCTGCACTCTTATTTAAATAACCTGAAACCTACTTTGTTTTTTCTGAATCGAGTCTTGTAAAAAAAGTTTCACAATAACTTTTTACTTTTTTTCGCCCCAGTAAACCTCTTTTTCTATTTATTGCTGTTTTATTTAAGTTATATTCTTCTGTGTCACTGAGATCATCATCTTCATCATCGTCGTCGGTATGAACAGAAGGAAACGACACGTGAAAAAAAAAGAAAAGAGGAAGGTGTGAACGTTTTCCTTTCATGAAGAGCTGAACTCACCAGACCGGAGATCCCAGCAGACTTTTCTCCACCAGCTGGTGGAAGTGCAGGCTGACCATGATGAAGGCCACGCTGTCCTGACCCTGACACACACACACACACACACACACACACACACACACACACACACACACACACACACACACACACACACACACACACACAACGTGTATGACACCCGGTTTAACGTCTTATTTTAATGTTTGTGAACTGTTGGACATTTAAAATAAATAAATAAATAAAAAGCAGGCTTTTGTGTTTCTAAAAATCAATGAATATCTATGAGTTTCCTTAATTGACCTGCAGATGATGAAATAAATGTTAAAATGCAGCCTGAGAGACAAAAGAAACACATAAATGTTGAATATTAACATCCAGTCTGAACCACAAAGATCCAATTATCGAGTTTGTGTCCAAACTTTTAAGGATTTCTATTTGAACTTCTGGTAACCATCAGAAATTATTTCACAAATTATATTAATTAATGTCCTTTTTTTTTTTTCTAACAGCTGCAGCCAGTAATTTAGAGTTCATCCAGATGTTGGGTTTTACCCTCCAGATGCCGATGATGAAGCCCGGCGACAGATGGACCAGTCGGACCAGCCGGTCGGCACCGATGAACCGGGGAGGACGAGTCTTCAGGTCCAGCTTCAGCATCAGGGAGCGCCAGCCTGGCCTGAGGAGAAGGAGGAGGAGGAGGAGGAGCTAAAGTTATTACAATGACCTAAATAAATCATGATTTTTTTTTTTTTTTTAATATTCGATTCATTATTAAAATATTTCTCTTGTTGTAATGTGTCACATCCACCAGCAGGTGGCGGGAATGAACCTTTAAAAATCTGTCAACCAGTGACGTAAACAAAATAAAGAGAATCATTTTTTAGGTCAAAGGTCACTGTGACCTCATAAAACATCACTCGAGTTCACGTGTCGATTAAAAAAATTTCACACAAGAACGTCGGACGGGTTGAAATGTTGGCGGAAGAAACAGGAAGCGGCATCTTACTTCCTGGTCTCGTGGCTCCGCCTCTCTCTCCGGACTCCGTGCAGCCGGATGCCGCCGATGTCGCGGTACCTGGCGGGGAAGCCGCCGGCGCTCCAGCGGACGATCACCGACGACTCGAAGAAGTGCAGCCGGCTCGGCGCCAGCGTGACCTCCCGACCCCGGCGGTCGCGCAGCGTCAGCTCCCAGCTCACGTTCAGGTTCCTGCGGAGACGAGAACCAAAAAAAAAAAAAAAAAAACAGACAATTGTAAGCCGGATAACTTCCTGTTTAGTAATAAATACAGGGCTGGAAGGTGAAGTTGCCGTTTGCTGCTGAAGCGTAACCATGCCGACGCTTTATACGTACGCAAAAATCAGTTTCAGACATTTATGTCTTTGTTTACGTCGTTATCGGCACAACGACACGAACAAAAAAAAAGGTTGAGTTGACTCAATAAATATGAATATTTATCCACAGGAAGACGACGTTTTTATGGCGTGAACAGAAACATTCAGAAGAAGGAATATAAATAAAATCGTATTATAAAAAGCAGCTGGCCTCTCGTAACTCAAGTTTTTTCCGTCTCGTACCTGAGGACGCGCTCGGTCTGCGTCGGCAGGCCGGTGGACGGGCTGATCTCGCTCAGCTCCTTCCTCCACTTCGTCACTTCCTGTCCGACCATCGCTCTGAAGTACATCTTCTTCCAGCGGCCCGCCGAGCGATCCTCCTCCTCCTCCTCCTCTTCATCCTCTTCATCTCCCGCCGACTTCGGCTTCCACGTCTGACTCATGAACTCGGACGTGTAAATCTTCTGCCACGTGACACTTACGAGGGGGGCAACAGGGAATAAAGGAGACTGGAGCTCCTTCAAAATAAAAGCATTTCTACCCGTCTGATTGAACGCCTGTCGACTCACTCGTCGTCGCCGAGCCGGTGGAAGAGTTTGCTGACGTGTCCGACGCAGAGCAGCGACGAGGCGTCCAGGTACGACAGGATCTTCAGCAGGATCTCAGACGGCAGCCTGAGGAGAGAGACCGGGAGACGTTACCGTGACGACGCCGTCTCTACTCCACCAATCAGCAGCCGAAAGATGCAGGATGAGGCGTCACATCGTCTCTGTTATTTTCTACAACTTCATCCAGTCAGTTTCATCATCACATTATTGTTTTTCTCTTCAATTAGATGCTGAAACTCTTTGGTAATCGACAAATCAGCCAAAATAACAATAATACATTGTGTTTTTATAGCGCTTTTCAGGACAAAATAATCATAAAACATCACAATAAAAATATAAAGTCACATTAAAAGTCCACTAATGACACAGAACATGAATCAAACATTGAAATGTGAAATTAAAAATGTGATTATCAAACACTTGTGACAAAGACTTGAACTAGATATTTTAGTTTTTAGATCAATTTTAGGGCCGAATGTCCAGAATGACATCTGAACTTTATTAATTTTAAAAAACAGTTTTAAATTCTAGAAAAAAACCCAAATAGGACTAATTATATGTTTTTTTAAAACCCTTTTTTCCTGCATACATATATGCAGATATCCATATATATCTGTAGGCCGAGATCAGCTGAGAAAAGTTATGATTAATCTTTTATCTCCATCAGTCAAACAATTAATGACAAATGACAGATTAATTTTTTCTGGTTTATTAAAAATGTCCAAAAATATTCCCTTTAAACAGTCTACAAAAAGAAAAAGAAACTTAATAAAAGTATGAACTGTTTGTCGGGAATATTTGACTAGATTTGTTAACATGACATTAGATTAACTGTTATGCGACCTAATTAGCATAATTATGTACAAATATATAAACAAATTAAGTTTACTTACCTTTCTAACAAGTTTTCATTGGAAATAACGTTTTTTTCTTTTGGCAAATCTGCCTTCTTTTCGTTTCCCGTCGGTTCTGGACAGCTTGGATGCAAAATGGGAGAAAATTGGGTGAATAATTAAGTGAAACCTGAACTGATCCTCAGGTGTAAATCGGCCTCAACTGTCACCTGCGCTCCTTCGGCTCCTTCTTCCTCCTCCACCTGTCCACCCGTCCTCCACCCGTACCCGGCAGCCCTCTAGCCGAACCCGGCTTTCCTCTCCCGCCACTCGGCTGTCGTGTCCCCGTCGTCCGTGGCGCAGATGTTCTCTCCAAACCCAGCAGGAGGCTCGAGAAAAACTCCCCGCGTCCAGCCGCCATTGTTGGACCGGTTTGAAAGCTTGCCGCCAGGTCAGCTAAGGGGAGGGGCGCACGCGCTGAGCTCTGCTGCTGTGATTGGTTGTTTTCATTGTCAGTCAATTTGTTAACCTGACCCTACCCCCAGAAACTTAGCAGCCAATCACAGGCAAGAGAATCCCTCCCGGTTAGATTGGTTGTCAAACTGCGGGAAGGATAAATTGTAGTTATGGATCAATGAGATTAGTTTACCCGCCAACCATAAAATAGCACTTTCCTCATGAATATTAATGAGTTTCCCGGTCACCCTACGGAAACAAACGTCAAATGGGAGGACGCTACTTCCGGCTAACCTTCACAATAAAAGCTGTTTGGGGTGTGCAATAGCGCAGCCAAACCACTAGGTGACAGTCTAGTTTTGTGTAAATTAATTTAGATTATTTTTAACCCTCAATCCCTCAAAATATTGATTTAGCAATTAAAAATAATTAGAAATGTTCTTATTTTCTCAAAATAAAGATTTAGTATCCAAAAATAATGACGTACTATGTCAAAATAATGAATTAATATCTCAAAATAATGACTTAACATGTCCAAATAATGACAAACTTCTCAAAATAATGACTTAATATCTCAAAATATAGACCAAATATCTAAAAAATAATGAGTTATCATCTCAAAAGAGTAAGAAAGTCTCTCAAAATAATTCATTAATATCTCAAAATAATGACTTAATGGCATGTTTTGGTGACATGGGCTAATGTAGAAAGAAGTTAATAAAATTTTGTATTTGTTTTAATGATTTAATAACTACTTAATTCATGATAAAATGCCTTCTATTAATGTGAGGTTTTACTTCTCATGTTATATTGAAAATTCATGTTTTGGGTTAGGACTGTTGTTTGGACAAAAACAAGAAAGACACCATCTTTTTGGATTTCCAGGTTGTTATGATAAAGTTGTCATCCTTTTCTGATGTTTTATTGAACAAATGATGGATTAAATCGTGAGTTCACAATCACTAAGATAAATCGATAATAAGAACAATTGTTAGTTTACAGTCACAGTTAACACGTGTGTTACATAAGTGTAATTTAACTAAAAGCTGTGAAAGCTGAGCTCTCACACACACACACACACACATTGAACAAACTTTATTGTGAGCGCGACGCTGCCCAGAAGCTGCAGCATCCAAGAAAGCTCTCTTTGTCTTGTGATGTAAACATGTTGTTGGTCGCCAAGCAGCTCCGTAAACAATCACACAACTGTTGTACAGTGACGATGTCCTCATATGGACGACGCCGGACGAGGCCGAGATGAAGAGCACCTGGACCGCGACGTGGAAATGCCATCATCCTCGGGCGGTTTCACACGTTCCCGGTGAAGCCTATACAGCCCCCCTCTCTCTTTGGCAGCACCAGCATCAGCGTTGTTGCCATGGTTACCTGCAGTTAAATATTCTTTAAAACACTTGAGATCAGTGATGATATTTACTGTGGTACCTACCAGTGCTTTAAAACCTCCACTAATCTATCGACAAATCCACGACAGCGGCGGCTCTTCACGACTAAACCTGTACGTATAACGTCCGTTTGTGGGTTTTAACCAAGAAATCTGTCCCGTAAAAGCAGCTATATGTTGGGAAAAATAGTCATCGTTTGCAATTAAATTAGGAGGTTTACGATCTAAAAGTTTAAATCTAGATTTGTTTCAAAAACGACGTGTTTGATGCAGAGTTTATCCTCTTTCAGCTCCTTGTTTTGCATCATATTCATTTTCTTTTGTTCAATCTCGGTGCTCTCATCAACCACCTTTTTGCTGTTCAGGGTTTGTTTTTTGTTTGTTTTTTTACACCGGCATTGGGGTTGTAATTAGAATAACAAAAAGTTATTGGTTGTGTTGTACTGCAGTGCTTATTTGTTGTATTTAACAAAATGATCATCTCTGTTTGAAGCTATTTCTTGTTGGAAATTCAATAAAAAAAAATAAAAAAAACCACAAAGACACACAAACCAAAGAGATGAAAAATGACCACAAAAAGTCTGAAAATGAGATACAAGTAAACAAAAAATTAAAGATTTCTCTCGTTTTCATGCACACATACACAAACTTTCATACAAGAAATGCAGCTCAAAGTGCTTTGCAGCAAAGGAACATAAACAAATATAGAAAAATAATTAGATGCACAAGAACAGATAAAATGCATAAAATTAAACACAAATAGAGTTCAAATATAAAATAAGCAATATGCATTTTAAAGTATACACAATATAATGATGTTATAAAGAAACATGAAGTACAATAAACACATAAAAAAGTAACATAAAGTAAAAAGGATATTGCCACTCATATAGGCAACTATTACTGGCAATGAAAAAAATAAAAAACATAAATAAAACAAATAAAATATATAAAAATATATATTATTATGTTATAAATATATATATAATTTTTTTTTAAGTGCACAGGCACTAATTTAATTTAATTTAATTTAATTTAATTTAATAAAACTGGTGGAACTGATTGGTTTAAAATTTAAGTTATTTTATTTAGTTATTCTAAAGTGTGACAGTAGGATTAGTAAAAAGGAGGAGCCATAGGAGGAGGAGGAGGAGGAGGAAGAGGTGGAGCTGCTAATAGAGGAAGAGGAGGCGTCATGCCCCGTCTGCGACCAGAGGAGAGGAGCGGCCGCCATGTTAACCAAGAAGCCCGGAGCCTCGGTCCTCCCGACGGGTGAGCACAGCCTTCTGTATCCGGCCGAGAGGGCGCCTGAGCCCGGCGGGGGGCACTGCGGCGGAGACGCTGCTTTCTCCGCCTCCGCTCGGTGTAGTGAGACCCGGAGGTGGAGGCTCGGTGGAGGAGGCTCTGCTAGCCGTTCGTCTTTCTTCTCTTCCTGCTCATTAAATTAACTGTAATCTCATAAAAAAATAATAAAAAAAATTAAAAAAAGGGGATTAACTGAGCTCAGGTTTTAAAACCAGATACAGAAAAATAAACCCGCCGAGGTCGAAAGGCGTCTCCGGACGTCTTCTTCCTCCTTCACCGGCTGTCAGCTTTATTTTTAGCCCGCAGATGAGAGGTGACAGCGGCGGAGAGCAGCAGCTCTCCTCGGTGTGGTGGTCCGGTGTGACCACCTGTCTCCCGTCGGAAAGCCTTCAGAGCAGCTTCTCGGCTGTTCTCTGATTGTTTATGTATTTGTGGGTAGATTTGGTGTTTGTTGGTGTTTGTTGGTGTTTTCTGGTGTTTTCTGGTTGCTGGGTGATTTCAGGCCTCCAGCTCAGACAGCAATAAAAAGCTTCCGTTCAGCTCGGTCAGAGTTCAGCTGGGTTTCTCTGGTTTCATGTTTAAAGCCTTTTTTATTATTATTATTATTATTATTATTATTATTATTATTTTAAAGTGTCACGAACTCAAATGAACCAGATGTTGTATTAAGAAGCTCCACGTACAGTTTAATACTTCTGTGTTCTTAGTGTCTCTAAAACCAGCAGAATGATATTTACAGATTAGTTTAAATGTAAATATGTTGTTTTTGTTTTGGTTAGAGACGGTTTGTTATTTGGAAAAAACGACGACATTAGCACGGTATTATTACATTATTGTTATTATCAACGTATTGGTATCAGAAAATGTCACGTGACGTAACGTACGCTTCAGTTTAAAATATACTGTTATATTTTGAACGACAGAAAAATGTCATTATTTTTATTATTTTTATTATTAGCCGACTAATGTGATGAGCTATCGCTTCGTTAACCTAAACATAATAACATTAGCTGCTAAATTAGCCTGCCAATGTTATAATGTATTGCTACATTAGCTTATTCATGTTATAAGCTATTGTTATGTTAGCCCAAACAAGATATTATTATTATTATTATTGGTGACATCACTATTATTATTATTATTATTATTATTATTATTATTATTATTATTATTAGTGACATCACTATTATTATTATTATTGGTGACATCACTGTTGTTATTATTATTATTATTATTAACAGTGACATCACTGTTGTTGTTATTATTATTATTATTATTGGTGACATCACTGTTATTATTATTATTAACAATGACATCACTGTTGTTGTTATTATTATTATTATTATTGGTGACATCACTGTTATTATTATTATTATTAACAGTGACATCACTTGTTATTATTATTATTATTATTGGTGACATCACTGTTATTATTATTATTATTAACAGTGACATCACTGTTGTTATTATTATTATTATTGGTGACATCACTGTTATTGTTATTATTATTATTGGTGACATCACTGTTATTATTATTGTTATTATTGGTGACATCACTGTTATTGTTATTATTATTATTGGTGACATCACTGTTATTATTATTGTTATTATTGGTGACATCACTGTTATTGTTATTATTATTATTGGTGACATCACTGTTATTGTTATTATTATTATTGGTGACATCACTGTTATTGTTGTTGGGTTATCACAGTGTAAAACGGGATCTTTAAGACAACATTGTGTTTATTAGTCACGTACATTACGGCGACTTTCCGCAACCAGCCGACGTCGAAGTGTAACGTCAACGTTATCGATCCGGCTTCGTATCGTCTCTAACGAGGTTTTTAGTCAGTGATTGATAGAAAATGACCATTTTTGTTCCATATATCAGCAACGTCAGGTATTTTTAATTTGTTTTGACTTTAAACCAAAGTTCGTAGCAACTGTTTCCTACGAGCGATTGTTTTACCGTTTGTAATTAGCCACGTTGTTTTGTGATCGGTTTCATCCATTGGTTTTGAAAGTACAGCGTGTTTGTTTATTGCTTCAGATATTCATCCAAATATGGTCACTTCCTGCTCCAAACTAGCAAAGGACGGCGACGGGACAAACTGAACCTCCACAGTGACTTCTGTTGGTGTTTATTCGGCGGTAGAATCAGGAGCTCGGTTTTGTTTTTGTTTTTTTCCTCCCGTGAGTTTGTGACCCCGCGCCGGGCGTCACGGCGACGAATGCGGGCGGGTCATTTTTGCCTCCTCGCCCGGCCTGTGGAGCGGCATGCCGGGGGCGGCGCTCGCCGGGCGCTTCTGGTATTTGCAGGATCGGTGTCAAGTTCACATTCAAGCGCGCCGCCGTTCCTCTCCGGTGGCGTTGCATCTGTCAGGAGGCCGACGGGGACGCCGGGGGAGCTCTCCATGCGTGAATCCCAGTTACATGTTCAGGGCCCCCCGCGGAGCTGCCGGAGGGCCCGTTAAGGCCGAATTTAAGGCTGTTATCAATATTACCTACAAACTCATAAAACACACAAAACTTCGCAAATTACATCTTCAATTTTGAGAAAATCGGCCACAAAATCAAACTTTTTATTTTAATCGTAACAATCACAAAAAACGTTTCCGCAATTTTACTGAAAAAAAACAACTCAACACAAAAGAGCATTTAAAGCTCTTATTTTGAAATCAGATGTTCTATATTACAGTCACAGACAAGTCAAATCATTTTCTGTGATGTGCAGCTGGATTAATCGTCACAGGAAGTCACCACATATTACTCGTTTATCAGGGAGGTGTTCAAATCTTCTTCTTTTTTTAAATGCCATTTTGTGTGTGTGTGTGTGTGTGTGTGTGTGTATTGATCACCTTGTGAGGACGGTGTCAGAACATCCTCTGACATTGACCGCCCGTCACCAACAGGACTGCAGCGGTGCATTCGTGGCTGCGTTCTGGTGTTTGTCTGCGTCGGTTTCCTGCTCCTCGTCGGTCGGAGGCTCTGTCGTCTCGTCTCGTGGGTTGTTGGGCGTCGTGCCGGCAGCCTTTCTCGCTCCGAGCCGTCCTCGTTAGCAGGATTACAGACCATCTGTCTGCTGCACCCACACAGGAAGCTGCTGCTGCCGGGAGACGGTACGGTGGCCCGCGAGGGTCCCCGACCGCCTCCTGCCGGGCTTTTGATATCCGTCTGCTGTTACCATGACGAACTGGGCTCTGACATCATGTCCAGAAACCTCAACCACAGTTAGAATTAATCAATCAATCAAATCAATCAGTCTGTCCAGGAAATCAAAATAACTTGCTCTAATTTAGCCAATAAATGGTCAGCCTTTCAAAATAAAACATCCTTTTTGTCTCCTCTCATCTTCAAAACAAATTACACGTTGGCTTGACCAGAGAAACAGGAAGTGACGGGGTTTGTAGGAAATGTGGTCTTATGATGTGAATGAGGAGGTTTTTTTCTCCACACTTTAAGCTGTATGTGTTGAATGGGATTTAAAAAAGCACTTAAAGCTCTTATTTTGAAATGAGATGTAGCCTTTTGTATTCTATATTACAGACAAGTCAAATATTTCTGTGATATGCAGCAGGATTAATTGTCACAGGAAGTCAGCACATATAATTTTATTATCAGGGAGGTCGTAAAAAATTATAATAATTAAATTTTCTGGCAAAAAAACCGAAACAGAGCTGAAGGTCCGAACCGACCGAACGATCTGCTGTTCCCTCGAAGCAACGTCACCACGAAATAAAATAAAAACAAACTAACAAACCGAGTCAGCCGACCTCGCTGCTTCTCCTTTATCAGTTTCTACTCAATCAGACCAAATGAGATCCACGAGAGTGAAGAAACCCAGACGGTAGCGAGGGGGGCGGAGTCACAGGAAGTAAATTCAGATAGATCGACTGAAATGTGGCGATTCATCACTTAAGACGAGACATATTTTAGATAGAAATATACTATATTTATCCTCGCTGGGAAAATTCACATATCCACGTTTAAATTTAGGGTCTAAAAGACAATAAAATAAACAAAGAATAAAAGTGGTTAGTGGGTTTAAAAAGAGGCCTGAGATCAGAAAAGATAACTGAAATCAACCCGACAATAAAAAAAACGAATCGAAAGTGCTTCGTTCCTTTAAGTTCCTTTACAACTAAATTAGATAAGAACGGTCAAAGTACGACTCTGTTTATCGACTCCTCGACTCTGCGGTGCCGCCGGATGGCCGTCCGTGGTGACCTGCAACCTTTGACCTTGCCGCTGTGTTTGCTGCTGTCGTGCTGGTGTTAAACAGGAGGTGAAGCAGCAACGGAGGCAGAGCGAGGTGGAGGCGGTTGATCGGGGATTATCGGGCTATATTAAAACCTTCATCCTCCTTAGACCGAGTCAATCTGCCACGCCGAGTCCAGGCTGGACCGGATCCCTTCAGCCCGCGTCAGACACAGTCAAGCCCAGTCAGGCCCAGGCTGTTGGAGGCTATCTGAGGCTGTTGGAGGCTATCTGAGGCTGTTGGAGGCTATTAGAGGTTGTTTGAGGCTATCTGAGGCTGTTGGAGGCTATTCGAGGCTGTTGGAGGCTATCTGAGGCTGTTGGAGGCTATTAGAGGTTGTTGGAGGCTATTAGAGGTTGTTTGAGGCTATCTGAGGCTGTTGGAGGCTATTCGAGGCTGTTGGAGGCTATCAGAGGTTGTTTGAGACTATTAGAGGTTGTTGGAAGCTTTTAGAGGTTGTTTGAGGCTATTAGAGGTTGTTGGAAGCTATTAGAGGTTGTTTGAGGCTATCTGAGGCTGTTGGAGGTTATCAGAGGTTGTTTGAGACTATTAGAGGTTGTTGGAAGCTTTTAGAGGTTGTTTGAGGCTATTAGAGGTTGTTTGAGGCTACCACTCTCCTGCTGACCACCAGATTTGAGCTGCAGTTCTTCAGTTTCATCTGATTTCTCGCCTGGTTTTCGAGTCTGCAGCTTCCCGCCTCTCTGAAGCTTGATGACGCCGCGTTTTACGTCCCGATGTTCAGTCCGTCATCAAGATCGGCCTTTAAATCACAACTCTGACGTGTCGACATCATCTGCATCTCTTCACTTCTATCAGCAGCTGCATCAGCGGCAGGAAAACCTTTTTTCTGGCATTTTAACGACAAAATAAATGTTTGATAAATAAAAGTACTGTTTTGTTGCTGATCCTTAAATGATCAAATATTTTAATCTGCTTTCACTTGTTTAATGCAACCTTAAATAAACAACACATTTAGATTTCCAAACTAATCCTGTGTGACGTCGTCAAATCGCATTATTATTTTTCCTGATTGATCAGAAAAATAATTCAAGAAATACCAAATATTCCTGCAGCAGGTTGAAGTTTGACAGAAAACTTCCAGATTGAACTGAATGTATTTGGACATTTTAGGACATTTTTACCGACCGAAACATTTAATAGATTCATCAGGAACATGATCAGTTAACGTCTTCACATTTAAAAAATGTTTCTCCTCAAACAGTAAAAAAACAAAAACATTCTGTTTCACTTAAAACAAGAGAAAAGCAGAAAATCTTCACATCTTAGAAGCTTCAGGTTTTTTGCTGACAGTATTAAACTTATTGTTCTAGTTAAACGCTCCGACGTCAGTAATTAAAACCTCCTTTTTTCCTCCTTTTATCTCGTTAAATATCCACGAGTCCTCTCAGGTCTGAAGGAAACATACAAAACCTCATTTAACGATTCTCCACTTTTATTCTTCATGTTTCACGTTTCTTTCAGTGAAGGTTATAAAACAAAACCTCAAAACAAACATTTGTACATTTGTGAAGCAGAAATTATAGTCGTTCAATGAAGAATTTCATTAAAATGAAAATGAAAAAAACTCCCAAAATGTGTTATTTAATTTGTTGTTTAATTGTGAAGGATTTAGTTTCATGTTTTTTCAGGCTTTTATTTGTATTTTTGCTTCAAAACATTCATATTCTTCTTGTGATTTCTTTAAAACATGTCGGTTTCGTTCTTGAACTAAAACTGTCTGTGTTCATAAGAAAGCTCTTTTATTTTGAAACCCTGTAAAAGCTGCTCTTTTTATTTCTATTTCTACACCTGTTTCATAAACAAGGTGCAGAAGTGAATCACTGCGTTTATGAAAAAAAAAAAAGGCACTAAAAATAGAGAAACAGAAAAACACGTCCTGCAGCAGAATCCACAGCAAACGGATCAAATAAAAGCTTTTTTTATCTTTGTTTTTCAGGCGTTTGAGACCAACTGAAACATTTGTCGTGCTAAGCTACATGCTAAACGAGGTTGAAAATGGGACCATATATATATAAAAGCTCCTCTTTCTTTTCTCTCTCTCTCCTTCAGGCAAAGCGGGCGAGCCGGTCTACTCTCCCGGTCACAGCGGCTCCCAGACGACGTCGCCCGCCGCCCTGCCGCCACTCCGCAACAACAACCACAACCCTCTGACGGTACGAGCGCGCGCTCGCCATCCTTTCATTTTCAATCAAATCAAATCAGAAGTGTGTGTGTGTGTGGGGGGGGGGGGGTGGGTGTGTGTGTGGGGGGGGGGGGTGGAGGTGTGTGTGTGGAGGGGAGAAGGGGGGTTGAGGGCTTTTATTTTGAAGGTTTGTGGTGCAGGTGAGTCCTCTGATTGGATTTTAGGGAGAAGTAAACGAGATTACGTGCGTCGCGGTCACACCTGCGTGTGTCTTCGTCACGGAGATATGCTGTTAGCATGCTGTTAGCATGCTGTTAGCTCTGTGAAGCAAACCGGCCGGCGAGCAGCTGGAGCCTCGCGGCTAATAATAGGCTGGGATGCTTTAAACAGCTGATTGGTTTATAGGCTGGTGTGAAGGACACACACACACACACACACACACACACACACACACACACACACACACACACACACACACACACACTCACACACACACACACTCACATGCCTAATGGCATAAAGGAACTGATGCAGCATTTATTTGCTCCATTACCCGCTGCAGTGTTATGAAGTGCCTTTTATCGTATCACCGCTACTTCCTGCTGCACGTTAGAAGAGGCTGTTATGAATTATGAATATTAACCTGCAGTGGAAACAAACCTCTTCAATATTTGAAGTAAAATTTCTGCAATTCTTTTTTTTTTTTTCCACAAAAACATCCTGGACAGAAAAAGTATCACAACATAAAGTCAGCCTTTCAAAATAAAACTGACTTTATTACCAAAAAAAATAAGTGTTTGTGGGAAATGTGGCCTGAAGGAATGAGGAATGTGTCAAATGAACACTTCTATCTGTCAGAGAATGAACTTCGTTTCGCTGCTCCGACGATCTTTGTGACTTTTTAGCTGTTCGGCTACGATTTTAATGTTTTGGTTCGTTCTTCAGGCTCATGGTGTCGTTTTCTGTTTGTTTTTATTTTGTCAACGGTGCAGCAAACGGCAGCATTTAGCGACAAACTGGAGAACATCTAGAGACGGACGTTTCTCTGAGGAGGCGGAGCTAAAAGGCAGCGAACGCTGGACACGTCGTACATTTGTGTTTGTTTTTGTTTTGTTTTGTTTTTTAATCTGTTTCCGAAGAAAAAGACGATAGAAAGTAAAAAGCTTAGTTTGAGGTGTAATTTTAAGCGCTCGTTTGATTCGTTGATCGACGGGAAAATAACGACAACAAGCAACAATTTTGATAATCAACTGTTTATTTTACAGTTTTTTTTTTATTTTTTATAAATATTTATTAATCGATTAATCAAGTAATTAAGCCGATTATCAGACCGTGAAAACAGTCCAGGTGTTGTCAGGTGGAGGTGGAGTCACTTCAGATCTCATATGTCGCTGTAACTGGTGGCAACAAACAAACAAACAAACACACACACACACACGGCTGCTATCTGTGTGTGTGTGTGTGTGTGTGTGTGTGTGTGTGTGTGTGTGTGTGTGTGTGTGTGTGTGTGTGTGTGTGTGTGTGTGTTTGTTGTATTTCCTGATGCACGTCCTCATTTTTAAAACAACAATCACCTCGGCGGCCGGATTACAGAAACACACACACGCTGTTGTTGTCTTGTTGTGGTAAACAGACGGGACTTTGAACTGAGCCGCTCGGGCCACCTGTGTGTGTGTGTGTGTGTGTGTGTGTGTGTGTGTGTGTGTGTGTGTGTGTGTGTGTGTGTGTGCGCGCGTGTGTGTGTGTGTGTGTGTGTGTGTGTGTGTGTGTGTGTGTGTGTGTGTGTGTGTGTGTGTGTGTGTGTGTGTGTGTGTGTGTTTGCGCGTGTGGCAAACTGAAACCAAACACCTCTGTTATCTGAAAGGAACCAGGTGTGCTGATCGCCACGGCAACAGGGAGTGACTCACCCAAAGAGACACAATAGGAGATGGAGAGGATGGGGGGTGGTGGTGGTGGTGGTGGTGGTGGTGGGGGGGGTTACTTTTGTTTTCTACGTGTTAATTATCCGCATCGCTATTTTTAGATCAGCTGCAGGACCAAAGAAACACTTTCAAATCTTATTTTCAGACAAAGTTACAGGAAGAGAAAGCGTCTGACTTCCTTTGGAGACAATCGTGCTCTGAATGTTTCAAACTACAGCTCCCATAATGCATCTGGAGATGTAAGCAGGATGTATATTAATGCCACGGTTGCCGGTGTACAGCGTTTTTTTAAGTGAATTATCCGTCAGCAGCTCCTGTTTGCAGCAAATCCATAAATATTCAGACAAATAGACAAATAAACCTTCAAAACGTGGCGATTCTCAAGCAGCTTCTGACCGTCTTGTTTTTCTATGATTTCTATTCGTTTTTTTTCAATTAAAAGTGACGGAGACTGTAAGTATCTGCGTGTTAAAGCTGACTGACCTGTGACTCTGAAAGTCAGCGCTCATTTTATGAACTGAGAAATTGAAAAATCTTAACAGCCTCATTTTAGCTGTGGGACCATTAAAAATAGCCCAAATTATCCGTTAGCAGCTCCTGTGTGCAGCGAACCCATAAATATACACAGAAATATAACTGGATCTCTGCTAGACTGAAACAAACCTTCAAAACGAGGCGACTCTCAGGCAGCTTCTGCACAGATATACAGATGTTCTCACTGGATCGCTGTGTTACTGAAGAACAGGAAAAAAACGGGATGATTCTCTGGAGGTTTTCACCGGTTCTCTCTTTCCCGCTCAGGGAGGCTCTAAAGCCGCCATGTCGGACGCCGTCCAGCTCTCGTCGCAGCTCCACGTCACCCAGCTGTACGAGGAGAACACCAACAAACGTCCGGTGCTGACCTCGCAGCCCAACGGGCTGGCGCCGCTCAGCTCCATTCGGCCGGGCCTGCCGCTGCCGGACCGGCAGACCTCGGCGTCCGACCACGCCCACCACGGCCGCCAGGGCAGCGCCGCCTGCAACAAGTTGGCGGACGGTAAGCCGAAGACCGGCCTCCTGTCTCCGGAGCAGGCCATGAAGCAGTTCATGTCCAAGATGTCCTCGTTCGAACACCACGAGGTGTTCAGCTACCCTGAAGGTGAGACGCTTAACAGTGATGATTAACAACCCGGTAATATATCAGTTATTAATCCTGGACTTATTTTTCCTCCTCAGTCTTTTTTGTTGGTCCAAATGCTAAGAAGAGGTCAGGCGTGATGGGCGGAGCCAACAACGGCGGCTACGACGACGATCAGGGGTCTTACATCCACGTCCCGCACGACCACGTCTCCTACCGCTACGAAGTCCTGAAGGTCATCGGCAAGGGCAGCTTCGGACAGGTAGGAGTACTACAACTACTGCAGTCTGTTTTAGGCCCTTTTAGCCTTTCTTTGGTTGTTTTGAGTCTCTTTCTGGTTGTTTTTAGTCTTTTTTCGGTTTATTCACGATTATTCATCAATTGATTGAACGCCTAAAGTTTACAGTTGTATGTCTACAGCCCCACTGACAGTTATTTAGACGGAAGATAAACCCCCTCTGGTTCTGTCTCCAGATATTTACTGTTGTTTTGTGACGACGACCATCTGCTCTCACAGATTAAACATTAACGGGAGCGTCGTGTTTCTCGTCCTCCCGCCAGGTGGTGAAGGCCTTCGACCACAAGTCTCAGACCCACGTGGCTCTGAAGATGGTCCGCAACGAGAAGCGCTTCCACCGGCAGGCGGCGGAGGAGATCCGCATCCTGGAGCACCTGAGGAAGCAGGACAAGGACTCCAGCATGAACGTCATCCACATGATGGAGAACTTCACCTTCCGCAACCACATCTGCATGACCTTCGAGCTGCTCAGCATGAACCTGTACGAGCTCATCAAGAAGAACAAGTTCCAGGGCTTCAGCCTCCCGCTGGTCAGGAAGTTCGCCCACTCCATCCTGCAGTGTCTCGACTCGCTGCACAAGAACCGCATCATCCACTGCGACCTCAAGCCCGAGAACATCCTGCTGAAGCAGCAGGGCCGCAGCGGCATCAAGGTCAGGCGGATAAAATACACGTAGCGAGAAGCGGCGTCCGTTTTCTGAAACAAACCCAATGTAAAAAAAACATTCCTTCCGTCTTCCTGCAGGTCATCGACTTTGGTTCCAGCTGCTACGAACATCAGAGGGTTTACACCTACATCCAGTCCCGGTTCTACCGAGCGCCGGAGGTGATTCTAGGTAAGAAAAGGACACACGTTTCCTTACTTTTAAGATTTTAAGCCCCGCCCCTTTCTAGCTCCGTTCTGAGGGGCCACCACCCGGATGTGGGGTAGGACCATGGGATCACCACAAGCTCCTCCTACTCTCTTTTAGCCACGAAAATCAACACACAAAATTTGTACTCCTTGTTGTTGTGTTCAAGGAAGTCTATCTAAACCTCCTCCTCCCTCCCTCCCCTTCCCTCCCCCATGTCCTCCAGGCTCCAGGTACGGCATGCCGATTGACATGTGGTCTCTGGGCTGCATCCTGGCCGAGCTGCTGACCGGCTACCCGCTGCTGCCGGGCGAAGACGAGGCCGACCAGCTGGCCTGCGTCATCGAGCTGCTGGGCATGCCCGGCCAGAAGCTCCTCGACGCCTCCAAGCGGGCGAAGAACTTTGTGTCGTCCAAAGGGTACCCGCGGTACTGCACCGTCACCACTTTGCCCGACGGCACCACGGTGCTGAACGCCGGGCGCTCGCGGCGGGGGAAGGCCCGGGGCGCGCCGGGCAGCAAGGACTGGAGCGTGGCGTTGAAGGGCTGCGACGACCCGCTCTTCCTGGACTTCCTAAAGCAGTGTCTGGAGTGGGACCCGGTGCTCAGGATGACACCCGCCCAGGCGCTGCGCCACCCGTGGCTGAGGAGGCGCCTCCCCAAGCCGCCGACGGTGACGACGACCGCCGCCGCCCCGGAGAAGACGTCCACGTCCAAGCGCGGCCCCACCGACGGCGCCATCACCTCCATCTCCAAACTCGCCGCCGCCTCCTCGACCACCACGTCCTCCTCCTCCAAAACCAGGACTAACTTGGCGGCGATCACCGACGCCAACGGGAACATCCAGCCGCGGACGGTTCTGCCCAAGCTGGTCAGCTGAGAGTGAATGCACCCCGCGGCGCTACAGCGGGGAAAAACGAGAACGCCGTTGCTCCTGAGCTGAAGCGGCTGGAACTGAATAAAAAACTGGTTTCGTCCAGTTTTGAAGAGCGTTTTTTTGGTGATTTTTCCAGCGTTGTTGGGGTGCATTCAGGGACAAACGGAAACTTTAAGCGTTGGGGTGTCGGTGCCGGGACGTACGAAAGAAACGTGACTGATAAACTGGGGTGCGTTCAAAACTCTCTGAAAACACGTTGTTTTACTTTTTTTTGAGCAGCAAAAGAAGGAGGGGGGTTTTGGGGGGAGGAAGGGGGGGGAGGCAGGGGGGAGGAGGGGGGAGGAAGGGGGGGGGCTGCTCAGACAATCAGAACACATCAAACCAACGTAGCTCCAAAACTCACAAAACACATCAACAACATGGTGCTGACGGAGGGAACAAGGCTTTTCGACAAAGTTTTTTTTTTAGCACAGAATCTATTTAACAAAGTCGATTAATTGATTAGACGCCAAAAAACAAAAAAAAAAAAAAAGTCTGATATTATCTTTAAAATAACCGAAGCCGTGTCAATGATTAGCTTCCTCGTCTTTTGTTTCAGCGATTAAACGGCTAATGTTGTGTTGCTTTTTCAGTTTTGGGGGGATGTCGGTGGACATTCGTCAATATTTTGTTGACTTTTAAATGAAAACACAAAATCAAAGATCCCAGGAACCCCCCAAACTTGAACCATCTACCTGTTAGCTGGCTAACTCCCGTAGCTAGCGTTTGTTTGTACAGCGTGTAGCTAGCCTGTGTTATCGCGCCAGCATAGTGCCTGTCGGCTAGCTAACTGTTAACCGTCACTGGTTAGTTATTCAGACGTCTATTTGTTTTGTGTTCGGCTCATATTGCCACCGATTTTACCGTCTAACTGGGCTAGCAGTTAGCCTAGCAAACTTTTTAAAATGAGGTCAGCTAGCTATAAGCTGGCTAACCGTTTGCCTTTGTTTGGCAGTCTGGTGGCTAGCCTTAGCCTTTCTTTAGCCATAGCTTGCTAGCTCTCCACTGCCCGGCCTTACGAAGCACAGAATGACGAAAGGACTTTTATTTGTACGATTTTAGTGTTTGAGCACTTTTTTTTATTTTTATTTTTTTTTAAGATGATCAGACTAAAGAAGGATGTTCGGGGTTAAAGAGCAAAGTTTTTGTTCCCTTTTTGAAATTAAGGGCACAAAAATGGCTGTTGAAGGAGTGAAGGTGGTTTTAAATAAGTTATAAATAATGTTCAAATCAAAGGGCTCTAATTCAAAAAAACATTCAAAAAAAGCCATTTTTAAATAATGATTTTTTTTTTATTGCTGGGAACAAACGAAGATACATTTCTCGACACAGAAACCTCATGACAGCAAAATATCGCCCGTAATAAAACGGTGTATATTTTAAGTAGTCGGCTCTATGAATTTTTTACAGCTTTAAATCCTCATTTAGAGGAGAAAAAAAAAAATGAAAAGAGCCGGTGGATGATAACGATGTTTTTTATCAGGCACGTTTTAGGACGACAAACTGAAACATCGCGTCGTCCTGAGGAGATCAGCTGATTTCTAATTAATGAGATTCAGATAAGAAATAATGAATTTGGAAAAAAATAAATCCTCGTTATGTTTGCACGCGACAAACGGTCACAAAAATCAGCCTCTTCGGGGAAATTAGTCCGTCGACGTGAGAATTAATCAGACGGAAAGAAACGCCTCTGAAGACATTCGTGAATTTACATGATTGACGTTTGAAAAAGTTCGCCCGTGTGCGTCTTTTTATATTTGTACGTATTAACGGTGTAAACGTAAAGAAACGTAAAGAGTCCACGTTTACAAAAACGAGCCATCAAGCTGCCGCGCGTCACGAAATAACAATCGATTTATTTGCTCCGAGCAGAACGCAGAAGATTCTGATACCGAAGATTAAATCGGATTTTAAAAAACGCAGAAAACGAGCAGTTACAATAAGGAGCGGGAAAATCTGCGATCAAACATGGCTGCCAATGAAGTGATCAAAGTTCAGTATTGATTAACGGATCTATCAGTGTGATTGGAGGTGGGGGGAGGGGGCGGGGGGGTAGGAAGGATGTTAGCAGATGCATTTTTATTTATTTGCTACACTTTAGTATTTATTATTCTAATCTACATATTTACTATGATGTGCAGTTCATACTGTATACTTGAATGTGTGTGTGTGTGTGTGTGTGTGTGTGTGTGTGTGTGTGTGTGTGTGTGTGTGTGTGTGTGTGTGTGTGTGTGTGCAATATCGACGTGACGAAAGGTTTTCTTAAAGCTTGTTCCCTCACAAACACACATATTTATACACACACACACACACAACTGTATCTGAACGCACTCTGAAAATGGAGTCATATCAGGAGGAGGAGGAGGAGGAGGAGGAGGAGGAGGAGGATGAAGAGGAAGAAGAAGACTATCCCAGGGATGGCCGTGAGCGCCGTCGCCCTGGCGATGTGATGTAGCACACAGGAAGTGGACGGCGGCGACGGTGACGTGATCCACAGAAAGGAACCGATAATGTAAAACGCACAGACACTACCTGCTCCGCCCATCTCAGGGGAAGCTCCGCCCCCTCCTGGAGGAGGAAGTAGGGGGGAGAGGTCCCTCTCTGATGTTTTTGTTTGTTCTGAGGATTTGATTGGTTTGGTTGTTTGTTTGTTTTTTGTTTTTTTTAAGAAAATGTTTTTGTAGTGAGACGTAGTGCTGAGAGTCGTAACTTTGTGCCTTCAGTATCTCATCGCCATGCCACGCCCACCCAACACACACACACATACAGCAGTGATGTCATGGCAACAATCACTTCATATATTCCTCACAAATGTCATTTAGTATGTTTTTAGTGCAACTCACGACAGCACGAGATTTTTAGTGGCCAAAGTCGTCTGCATGCTGATTGGCTCTCCTGGTTTTTTTTTTTATTTTAGCAAAAGCCCAAAGACAACCAGGTGACACCGTCTGACCTCTGACCTTCGACTTCCAAACAGAGGGTCCGAAACAAACCGATAGAAAACCAACCGCAACCCGACATTCATTTTTCTTCCATCTATAAAAAAGGAGACCAAGAGGAAAAAGCCAGGAAGTTAAATTAGCTGCGATAATTGATTTACTTCGATCGGGAAGCTGCTGCAAGAAAACGTCGGGATTTATATATAAAAATGGAAATCAAGATTCCACCATTTGGAGTTCTGGTTCCTAAACTTGATTTAAAATCTTTTTTTAAGCTTTTCCACCGACAAATTAACTACGTTCGCTTCTGTAAAATTGTTCGGAGCCCCAACAACAACAAAAATAACCCCAAAAGCGACGGCCATCGTAGTTACATTTGAATAATCGTAAATCTGCCTGAAACTTGAACAGAAACTACGACGTGTCGTTGAAGAATTGGCTTTTAACGTCTCTTTTTTTTTCTTCTTCTTTCTCCGACATACCGCCAAAACCACAAAAACTAATGTTGAGTTTAGTTGTCACGGCAACCGACGAAGCCAGCAGGTCTTTTGTACGTTAAAGAAGACATTATCTTTTAAAGTTGGGGGCATTGTTGTTGTTGTTGTTGTTGTTTTTGTTGTTTTTGTTTTTGTTTCATTCAACAAACTGTTAAGTTTTCTGTCCGTCGACCAACTTCTTTAATCCTCTCAGTACCGTTAGTTTCTTGGTTGTGTGGGCAGAAAAACACCGGAAAAAATGTTTACCCCCCCCCCCCACCCCCGACAACGTTAATGCAGCCATTTAAAAAAAAAAGATCTTTTTTAACGTTGTTCACTGTTTCGTCACTTTTTCTGGGCGTTCGCCGTGTTTCCAGAGCCAACGAACCAACCGCAGATCGTAGCTTTAAACTGACGTGTGTGTGTGTGTGTGTGTGTGTGTGTGTGTGTGTGTGTGTGTGTGTGTGTGTGTGTGTGTGTGTGTGTGTGTGTGTGTGTGTGTGTGTGTGGGGAGGTTGTGTAACATGGCTGCACAATGTACAGACACATATCAGCCACCTGTCGCCACTCGTCGCCTCGGGACCGACGGGCGACGCCTGCTGACGACGGGGCTTTAGCTAACACTAGCCGTTCGACTGCTAGCGTCCAGCCGCTAGCCGCTGCACTGATGTTTGTGTTCCTCCACAGTGAAGCTAACACTAGCCTACTGCTAACTCAGATGCTAGTAGCAAATAGCAGTTTTTGGTCTTTTTTTTCGTACCTGCCGGCTAACGCCGCGACGAGCTCTTCAGCAGACGGGTTTTGCACCGGCACTTAGCATTAGCATTAATGTGGTTTTTAAAGCGTTCTTTTTGTTTTCACGTCGGTACCTCAGATCGCTCAGTTAATTATTCTGATTATTACTGTTGTCGTTGTTGTGACTAACATCCAGGGCATTTGGTTGAATCTACCAAAGTGCATTCCTTTACAAAGCTAGCTGAGAGCTAGCCGCTCAAAATGGCCGCGCGGGTTAGGTCGTTAGAAAGGAAAAGAAACAAGTATGAATAATGAATAATAATGAAGGTCAACGAAGGTCAACGAAGGTCAACCGGGGCAGCAGCCAGAAGAAAAACAAAAAAGGAGGGAAAGGAGAACATGTGATGATGTTTGTTTTAAAGAACATGAAGTCTGGTTGAACGGACCTCGGTAGCATTCAGAAAAACTCTTTTTTATTTTGTGCTGTAGGCTAACAAGCTCGCTAGCCAGTTAGCCTACTAGCTCGTTAGCCACACGGCTTGAATCGGGAGGTCTCCGAGGTTAGCGGCTTGTTTAGCGTGAAGCTGCGCTGTCTGTTCGCCAGCTGGGTTTTTAATCGTGGATTTTATCTGTAAATAATGTGCAAAGTGTTTGAATAATGATTTGGGTTCTTTTTGAGGGGGGGGGGCTGAATGCGCTGCTGTGCCACGACGCGGCCATTTTCCAACGTACTGTATTTACTGTACAGAACAGACGTCGACACTTTTCTAGTGAAACTTTGTTAAATTTTATTGTGGTGGAAAAAATTATTATTATTATTAATAAAACAGTTTTATTGTTCATCTTTGCGTTTTGTTCTTTGTTGATAAATCAAGTTTTTCAGAAGTGAAAATTATGTTTAGTTGTTTTTTTTCAGCTTTCAATGCTAGCACGTTAGCTAAAAATGTTACGTTAGCTTCCGCTAGCTACATTTCAACTTAGTTTGTCGTTCCAGTTTTAAATACAGCTGTGAAATAGTTTCTCTCCTAAAAACACATTAAAAACATCAAGACAAACAATTAAACTTTAAAATGCATCAAAACTTGAATGTTTAGCGAATGCGAGAAAAAGTCAGTTATTTAGCTTTTGGCTAAAGTTAGCTGTGACGACTGTTTGACTTGTTCTTACAAGTTTTACACATTTTATTGTTTTTTTTCATTTGATTTATTTGATTGTTGAAAGACAACACTTTTTGAAGTCAGTTTATTTGCTTTAGCACTCAGACTAGCCCTTAAACGCTAAGACTTGTGGGTATCTTTCAAATTACATGCACATTTTATTGGTTATTTAGATTTTTATTTTTTTTGTCGTTAGGTTACAAACAAACAGGAAAAAGTCAGTTAATTGGCTTTAATGAAGTTTAGCCGTGTTGGTGTTACCATGACAACGTGAGCCCCCCCTCCCCAAGGCGCTAATTAAATGCAGCGTTATCGAGAAAAGAGGATGTGACATCACGGCTTTTTTCATAATGGAAACGGCCAGGCGCGCTGCCATGGCAACCGGCATGTACGGCGTTAACAGCAACTGTTTAGATGAACAAGGCGTCATCAAGATCTTATTAAACCCAAAATTTATCAACGAGAACTCAAAAATAAAACGACAACAAAAAAGCCACACCTACATGTACACAAAAACAACAACAGTTTACCCTTACACACACACACACACACACACACACACACACACACACACACACACACACACACACACACACACACACACACACACACACACACACACACACACACACACACACACACACACACACACACACACACACACACACACACACACACACACACACACACACACACACACAACAGTTTACCTTTACACACACACACACACACACACACACACACACACACACACACACACACACACACACACACACACACACAGTTTACCTTTACACACACACACACACACACACACACACACACACACACACAACAGTTTACCTTTACACACACACACACACACACACACACACACACACACACACACAACAGTTTACCTTTACACACACACACACACACACACACACAACAGTTTACCTTTACACACACACACACACACACACACACACACACAACAGTTTACCTTTACACACACACACACACACACACACACACACAACAGTTTACCTTTCAGGTGGAAGAAGAAGACAATGTGGGAAGAAAAGCAGCTTATGGAGACTCCTACACAGGTGAGAAGGATTCCTTGATGAGGTGGGCGGAGCCAAAGAGTTTTAAATCTGGAAGCTGACGCAATGAATGTTGGGTGTGAACACACACACACACACACACACACACACACACACACACACACACACACACATTTCCAGCATCAGGGAAAGTGATGAATTTAAATCATTTAGACATGCCAACACACGTTTTGCATTTTAACAGACTGAATAACTGTTACAGACAAAAATTTTATTTATCCAAAACCTTATGTAACCTGGATAAAATGTCAGACTGGAAGGCTTCAAAACAACAATTCGCAAACTTCAGACCACAGACTGAATATAATAGGTTTGAAAAGTGAAGCAAATGCAAGAAGTGTCTTCAGCTGCAATACCAGCGAGTGCCACTAGAGGTCGGCTCCAAAAAGCCTCCGGCTCCATAGACTCCCATTCAACTTCTCTCATCAAATCCAAAGTGAATAAAATGTGTCCATCAGTTATCTCGGTGTTGTTAGCTAAAGTCACTCCTTCTTCTTAGTTTTCTGGAGGTCCATCTGAAAATAATCCCTCATTCATTAAGATATTAGGCCTCAAAAAGCGGTAAGGGAAGGGGCGTTTGATTGACAGGCCGTGATGCGGCCCTTCTTGTTTCACATGTAAACATCTACAGTATTGTCACATTGTTTGGAGCATATTATCCCATAACATACATGTTCGAATGTTTTAATGGTCTGTGAGTCGGCGTGGAGCTAAAAACCTCCGTCACACGGCTGCGACACTTTCTGCTGAGTTGGGGGGAGCTGCTGAACAGGTGACGTAGCCGTGATGTAGGTTAATCTGTAATCTGGACTCATGTTCGATCCCGCCGTGGAGCTCCGAGAGTCACCGCAAACAGACCTGTGTGTGTGTGTGTGTGTGTGTGTGTGTGTGTGTGTGTGTGTGTGTGTGTGTGTGTGTGTGTGTGTGTGTGTGTGTGTGTGTGTGTGTGTGTGTGTGTGTGTGTGTGTCTCTGTCTCTATTTAAAACTGGATGTGTCTCAGACCTCAGCAGGAGGTCATGACGGCTGCAGTTACACACACACACACACACACACACACACACACACACACACACACACACACACACATACACAGACTGGTAACCTGATAGAGTGTGACTTGCTGCAAGGGATTATGGGTCCAAATTAATATCCACTTACTGTACAAATGTTAAAACAGCCGTACTGTAGACGTTCTGATGTTGCAGCTGTTCCTACGTGACATTTGTCTGCCATGAACTCTTTTGTCGTCTCCGTTTCAAAACCTCGTTAACGGTTTGTTTTGTGTGTTTCTGTTTTTTATTTTTAAGTGACAGCCAGCGTTTCCATCCACCTGTGGTTCGCTTTTTTTTTTTTTTTTTTTTTTTTTTTTTAAATTTGAATCCCCGAAAGTTTGGAAAATATCACGAAACCTATTAAACTTGGGTAAATAAATGACGACGTTCGGGAAGCAGAAATAAATAAAAGTATGATATATAATGATTTTTGTTTATGTTGCCATGGTGACAGTACGGCAGCAAAACATTCATGTTTTCAAGGGGGCAGAACGTCACTGTCCAAGACCAGAGATCTGGATTTTATAACGACTCACCTCTTTGTTGTCTGTCTTATTTTCACTTCCTGTCCTTTGTCTGATTGTTGGCCCCGCCCCCCTGATTAGTTTCACCTGTCCCTCGTTGTCCTTCCCTCCCTGCTGTATTCTAGTCTGTGTGCTCTTATTCTTCTTCTCTCTTAATATCAGTTTGTTTCAGTTTCCTGTCTGTTTCTGCATCTTTTGAAACCCAGAGAACACAAACCAGCTGAACTGTGGCGCAATGGCAACGGGCTTCTTCAGACATGACAACAACAACAACAACAAGGATTTTGTGTCCCCCCCAAAAATGTGACTCAAATTCAGCTGTAAGGGAGAGAAGGTCAAAAACTGCAGCACTACTTTTAAAAACAGCAACGATTCTTTCGTGGAAATCACCGCGTGGGCTCAGGAACACTCGGCTGGAAACGCTGCTTCAGTTTCAGCTCTGTGTGCGTCGCTGTGTTGCGTTCAACAGGAACTTTTTTAATCGATCTTCATACAGCGAACTTTCATGGAGGCATTTCTGAGCACGTAAATGTAAAAACTTTGTGAAGATCTTCTGCTAACAGTTTGAGGTTTTTATTATCAGAGTTACTTCACCGGCTTCTCCGGTTCAAGTCAAGCATTTCACCTTCGCCAGACAGTTTGAACACCTAAATATAAAACCGGCGGTGGAAACTGTCTGTCTGTCTACCTGCCTGTCTGTCTGACTATAATTGAATATAGACTCCAGCCGGCACACGGTGATCTGCTCTGAGGGTCTCTGAGTTCAGGACAAATGGAAAACCGTGTGTGTTATATATATGTGTGTGTGTGTGCGTGCGTGCGTGCGTGTGTGTGTGTGTGCGTGTGTGTGTGTGTGTGTGTGTGAGGGTGAGGGTGTCAGATTTGTCGGGCCAGAGGTCAGTTTATTTCCAGCGTCTCTCTTCATCGTACAACCGCCTCTCTCACCCGCTCAGTCTGATCAGCCGCTGCTGAGCTGTAAATAATAATAATGATAATAATAATAATAACCAGCTGTGTGTATTAATATGAGTGTGTGTGATATAATGACTGAGGAAGATGAAGATGAAGGTGGCTGAAGCTCAGCCTGCACAAGGTCGGATCCGTTCACACTGACTGTTGCACAAAGTGGGAGCTTTTATGTAAAAGTTTACTCTCATTTTTTATTCAATTTATTCTCTGCTGCCACCTGCTGTTTTAAAAGCATCACTGCATCCCATAATATCCTACAACTGTCTGCTAGAAATGTCAGTTCCTGTATCACTGAACTGCTCTCCGAGTTTAGGGTTGGTCAGATGTTCAAAGGAAACCGTATTTTTGAAATAAATGAAGCTCTAGGTTTTATTTTATTTTTACATTTTTAAGAATTCAATGAACGACAATTAGATTTGCAGACTTCAGTAAAAAAAATATGATACTGAGTGTGTGCAGGCGTCTGTTTGAAGGGACAGGAGACACAATAATAAAAAAAAACTTTAATAGATGCAAAGTGACAACAAAAAGATGCAAAATGAACACAGATAAAATTGTAAACGGGTCGAAGTAAACAACTTAAAAAAGAAAAACATCAACCAGGTAAAACAACTACAAATAGACAAAATTAACTGAAAGGAAATTGAAACACAAACATGAAAACCGACTGTTATCATGTGAAAAGACTCAAAACGATCCGAAACAAAGACAGAGATTCAAAAATGACCACGAACCAACAAAAAAGACACAAAAATGAGCTGCAAAGACTCAAAACATTTGTTGAGCATCGACGCAAAACGATGCAAAGTTGGTTCAACAGCTGGATCTCGTGTATGTTCTGGGTGTAGTTGCGACCTCTGTCCACTAGATGCCAGCAGAGACATCGGCACAGTTCATCAGTTACTGCAGGTAGAAGTCCTGATCGGCAATACATCAGTCTATAAGGTTTGTCTTGTCTCAGCGTGTCACTGTTCTGTTACTTCTTTCTACTCCTGCATAAAAAAATATAACTGTGTGTGTGTGTGTGCGTGCGTGCGTGCGTGCGTGCGTGTGTGTGTGTGTGTGTGCGTTCGTGCGTGTGTGTGTATGCTGTGAACCCACTCAGCTTCCTTTGCAACAGGAAACAACACAACTTCATGGAAATGCCACAGTGTGATTATATCTAATATGTTAATGAGCGTGTGTGTGTGTGTGTGTGTGTGTGTGTGTGTGTGTGTGTGTGTGTGTGTGTGTGTGTGTGTGTGTGTGTTTCTTTTCAACAGTCATTATCTTCATTGAAACTATAGAACACACATTAAAATAAAAAGGCACTGGTTCACATGAGTTCAGGTTCTTAAAGGGCCAGTTCACCCTATTTTCTTTATCTCCCTGAAACATCTGCTTTAACACAAATACAATCACAATCCTTTATATTGTTTTATTTCCCATGTGACTGGGAGGATGAAGATGAAACACTTACAGACATAAAATGCATCCGTGCATTTTTACAAAACTATTTGTCTCAAAGCGTTGTAATGTCACGGCTAGATGGTGAGCTGACCGCTAACGTGCCTGTATTACGCACTTCTTTCTGTATCATTGACTGTTAACTGTCAATGAAATCTCAAAAACACTCAGAGAATTTGATCAAATTTAGCAAACATTTTAATTCAGTGCCAAAAAAGAACTGATACGATTTTAGGGGGTCAAAGGTCATGATGACCTCACGTCTCTCTCATTTGTTTGTCTGATTCTCGTAAAAAACACGTTATCACAGTAAACACCACCACAGAGCGTCTTCACATTTAGCACAAACGTCCACTTGGTCTGAAGGATGAACTGATTACAAGTTTGGAACTCAAGTGCAAAAAAGAAGAGCAAAACTTTACTTGCAAAATGTCCAAAGTCCACGTACGAGCCGAACTAAACCCAAAGAGCAGGACGAAGAACAAATGTAGGAAAGCCTCACAGGTTAGCAAGCAAGGAAGCAAGCAAACAAACAAACAAACAAACAAACAAACAAACAAACAAACAAACAAACAAACCTCTGAGCACCAGGGAAGACACTTACAAACTGACGGTGTAGCAGTGGTGCACTTGGAGCTTTTTATACCTACAGAGCTGATTGACAGAGTAGATGCAGGTCAGGTGGGCGGAGCCAGACAGGAGGAAGACAGAGTGGAAGAGCAGATATATATAAATATAAATATAAATATATATATAAATATATATACATAGTGACACACACACACACACACACACACACACACACACACACACACACACACACACACACACACACACACAGATCGTTATCTAACCACTGAAGACAGAAAATGAAAAAACATGACAAGTTAAAATAAAAGGAAGAAGTGTGTGTGTGTGTGTGTGTGTGTGTGTGTGTGTGTGTGTGTGTGTGTGTGTGTGTGTGTGTGTGTGTGTGTGTGTGTGTGTGTGTGTGTGTGTGTCACAGATTGACATTTGCTGCTGATAACATGAACAGTAAAAGTATAAATATTTCTGATTTTTTTTCTGATTTTCTTTTCAGCCGTACTTTTATTAGCATTTTCAGCCCTGATTTTTTTTAATGCTGCGGTTTCATCACCATCAATCGATCAATATCAGATGGATCGCTGTGAAATTTGGTGATCCTTTGACCTTTCAATTAGAGTCCACTACCTTTGTTCATAACCGAATAATTATAAAAAGGTAAACAATATACCTGCATGTTTGTGAGCATGTTAGCATTTAGCTTCACAGAGTCTTCATGTGTGAATTTAGAAAAAGCTGCAAACTTTTGTTCAGTTCAGTTTTGACAGAAGTGTGAGACATTCACACTCTCTATGCTGCCAATCAAACACCATCAAAGTCATGGTTTCCTCTCTGATGAGCTTTTCAGGAGGTGGTGTGAAACAGGTCGCCGCCGGCGACAGAAAGCACAACAGCGATGTTCGGACTCCTTCACGGAGCCTCTTTGCAGCAGCAGTCCTGCAGATCTGAATCCACTCAGAATATTTTCGGGCCTTTGTACACATGCAAAAACTGTTTTCCTTTCTCCTGCAACAGCGTCTGCAACAGGCTGACTAACACCGAAACACACACACACACACACACACACACACACACAATGACACACAATGACACACACTCACAGAGAAAACCACAGACACAGGGGGATTGAAACACTCAACGTGTCTCTCGGCATCATCATGGTTTCCATTGCGGTCCTAATGAAGTACCCTTTAGTATCGCAGCAGGCCACCTCCTCGATGCCCTCCAAGGCATTTAACATGTTAAGTTGAAGAGGCCCCAGGATCGAGCCTTGGGGAACTCCACGCATGATCACATGATGTTGGTGTGTTAAGGTCATAATTTATGTTTAAAAATAAAATCAAACAAACTTAAATATTTTTCTTCCGTCTTCTACAGTGTGTCTGACTGTCCCTGGTTATTGACCACACATACAAACATACAAACACACAAACACACACAAATACACACAAACACACAAACACACAGCGCCTGTGGGAAAGCACAGCTCGGGTTCTTAGAAGTCTCATACACCCAGCTGTTGCAGTGCATTGTGGATAAGGGCTGCAGTTACTGTAAGAGAGGGCCACTTGCCATTTACCAAAAGTGAAGTCACAGGAAGTGACATCACAGCTGCGGGTTAAAGTGCTTCTTTTGTATGCTGCAGAAACACTCCGACCTTCCTGTCTGCCTGCAGAGAATCAGGGTCTCTGAGCTCCAGCAAAGCTTTTATTAGTGCAGCGAAGGCCAGAGGATGTGACTGAAAGCTCCAGAAAATCTACACTAAGTACTGCATGTGCTGCAAGTTTATTTTGTGTTTTTTGGTCAAATCAACGACTTCTTTCTTTGAAAACCAAAAGTCAGAAAGTTATCTTCAGAAAAGAGAAAGTCAAAATCAATTTAATTCTGCTTTATTCTGCATGTGCCAATCAATAAATACATAATAAATTATCAGCAATTGGTCACAACAATTGAATTTACCTTTAAATTAACACTTTAAATAGAAAATAAATACAGAAAACTGTGACATGTCAGTAAAATAGAAAAATCCCTGAAGAGTAAAGTACTTATTTGACACCAACAGTAAGTGTGCTGCAGTGAAATACATCAGCATTAAACTGTGGTGTGCTGTAAACATCGTCTTCATCATTAGTTATTTTAGACATGAGACAGTGGAGATTCACAAAAAGTCAACTGAGGGAAAAATCAACAACAACTCAAACAGAAAATCCAATCAGAGAGCTTCAAGTTAAGGCAGAGACACAATAGAGGAGATTTCAATTTGTTCACTTTAAAAAAAAGAAATCTGGGCGGCCAATCAATAACAGGATTTACTAAATAATTAATTAAACAAATGTAAGAAAGCATTTCAAACATGATTACATAAATTAAACTTTTTCGACCAATCAGGACTCTCCTGGCAGACTGGATCCACCCACCTCTGCACCACAGTCCAATCAGAGTGCATCAAGATGTTACATTCCAAAAAAGAAAAATCTGATTTTAGTAGTTGATCGTTTTCCTTTGGTACTAATTATTATTTATGTTATATAAAGATCCTACAAATATTTTAAAAACGAAATTACAGGTGATAAAATAAACTTGATCCATTGAATATTAATCATATTACATATTATATCGAGTTGATTTTCTGAGCATTAAATCATATGCAGTTCTTAAAATTACACAAAAATCAAACAAATCAAGTATTTCCAGGTAATAATGATCAAGTTAAACTCCATGTTGAGTTCTTTTAGTTCAAATCTGTTGTCATCCTGCAGTTAAAAACATTTCACAGATTAAATCGTCTCTTCAAGTATCGAACACCGAACGCCATTTAAAAATGTAACATTTTTGCACAAATATTCATGAAGCTTCAGCTGCTGGTTCAATGTCATTTTCATAAATAAATAGGAAATAATCTTCAAACAGAATAAATAATTAAATCGGCACACCTGCTTCAGTTTAGGTATCGTTTGGATTTGTTTTGAATTTGAAATGTGTCATTAAATATCCTTTCAACTTGTTTTACTGTTTTTGTTGTCATTTAGCTTTGCTGCTGTCGTCGTCCTCGTCGTGCTTTCAGATTCTCAGGTGACTTTTGGCCTTCGCTTGCCGCCGCCGCCGCCGCCTCTTCGTGGCGTCGTTGGACAACGAGCTCGCCTCCTCGTACATCCACGGCAGCTCCCACAATGCTTTGCTCTGGATAACGAAGTTATCCATCTGGAAGGAGAAAAAGACGACACACAAGAAAGCTTTATAGTCAAATGGAGGAAAACAACATCACACAGACACAATAATAAACAACAACACAACACAGAGCTGCGTTTAAACGACGTCCAATAAAACCTTTCAGTAATGTCGACCTTCCTGAGCCTTCGAACCCTGAATGAAGTCTTACTCCAAGACTTTACGTCACCTGTCAGACCTTCACAAACTTTACATAAACTTAAAGATTGACTTAAAGTAAACTTCTCATTACTTTAAGCTACATAAACCCGACCTGATGTCTCTCAAAGTCCTCGTTAGGCCCCGACATCGTCCCTCCAGAGGACCGGTGCAAACCTTCCATAAGCTTCCTCATAAACCCAACATGAACCGGACGGTGGGCCTCGCCGAGCCTTAAGGCCTAAAAAGTCGTACATAAACCTTCCGTAATGCCAGAATCAGACGATAGGACTTCCGATTAAGTCCTCGCCAAAAAAATGTCCAGTGTCGAACCCGACTGTGAACGTCGGGAACGACGAACGGTCCTCGTAGTGTGACATCACACGACAGCCTAGCGTTGTCCAAATTTTGTTGCTTCTTTTCCCGCCTGGTTTGGCGTAAGTTAACGCTGATTGGTCGGTGGTCATACTTGTAGTGTTTCCAGTGTCCCGACAAAGACAATTTATAGCTCTTTGATTGCCTAATCTGACAGTTACCACGGTGATAGAGAGCCGGCATAAGTCGAACCTTAGGCCGCAATTAAACCCTCCTTCCCCGAAGGTTGGAGGTACTCCAAGCCCTCAAGTTTCCTTTAGACTCAACTTAGATCTTCCATAAACATCACTTTCAGACCACCAGAAACCCGACATGAACTTTTCTCGAGCCTTTCACAAGCCTCTCACCTGAATGCGTTCGAAGGCGTGCAGCTGCAGCAGGACTTTATTCTGCTCTCGATAGTTGTTATTCTTCAGAAGCTGGATCTTGTTCAGGATGTAGTTCAGCGACGTCCTGATGTCTCCGCCCGCCTCCGACCCGCCAGCGATCGTCTGGGGACTCGGAGTCGGCAGCTGCTTCAACATGTGGCCGATCAGCTTCTCGTACGAGTCCAGGATGCCGCTCATGACCATCATCTTCATCTGAGGAAGAGAAACACAGAGGTTATAAATAACTAAAATAATAAAACCATATAGAAGCAGTGGTATGGTTCTTTTTTTTATGTATATAAAAGACGAGATGGTGTTGATGAAAATTTTCAACCTCAAAGTGCTGAAAACTTTTCTCACCATGGAAAAAAACACTGTGGTTTCCCACACAGGAGAAACAATGAGTGAAAAGTGAGTCTGAAAGGGAAATACCACTCAAACCTGAAGGTCATATTATAGCATCGCTAACAGGCGTCAGACTCATCTGGATAAAAAAGAATCCAGAGGTTGTAGTTCAAAGTTTTGACATTTGGTGAAAAACAATCTGAACTTCTAAAATGATATAATATGTTCAACTTTTTCCCTTTAAATCAGACTAGTTAACTGTTGTTAGCGCAGATGAGTCACAGAAATTCTTTGGACTGGAACAAATTCTAATATGATGACATGTTACAGCTGTGATGGAAAAACCCAGAGGGGAGCACATGCTGCATGGCCTTTAAGCTAAACACCGAAATGTGATTAAAATTCAGCAAAATTATTAACTAAAATTCTTTCAAAATGTTTTTGAAACACAACAACAAAAATCACAACCAGCGGTGCAGCCAACTGGCTAAAAAGTCCACATCATTAAATATTTGTTATATCTTACGTTTTAATTGCCGACAATCAAGTCACAAATTATCCGACAGCATTTCCAGAGTTCGGACGGGCTTCCATCTCATAACTAACAATATTTTCAACTGTTCTATAAGACGAGCTTGAAACTGATGGCGGCAGATAAACCAAACCAACCTTGAAAGGTTTTACAATTAAGAGAAACTTAATTTAAATTACTGCTTTAATCACATCTCATGACAATACGATAACTTTTACTCTGCAGATTTTGTGCTTTAAGCGATTAATCTTTAATATACAATAAAAAAAATAACAGGCAGGAAGTCTTATAATCTTTCAATGGCAGCGTTGAACGTCAAGTCAAACACACGCTCGAGTTAGCTTCTCAGTTTAAGATCTTCAGATCTGAACCTGAAACTGATTTTTATCTTTGAAACCACAGCAGACATCCCAAAAAGGCACAAACAAACAAGTGAAACACCAAAACCGACCGGTCGGTTCAACTCGGCCGTGTTGGCGCTCGGCACTCCAAAAACCAGCCACACTTCATGGCTTTGAATCGTTGTTGGTAAAGAGTGAAAGTCTGAGAATAGTTGCAGAAAGGGTGCATGATGCAGAGTCAGCAAGGAAATACGAGCCCACAAAAACCCCAACAAAAATTCCGGTTGAACAAAAAAAAGGTTCACAGGAATCTGAGGAAATTGAAAAACAGCAGCCAGCTGCTGACTCAGCAATCACAACTCAACCAAAACACGGCGGAGCTCGACGGTACGTGAACAGAAGTTGAAAGACGTCACCTTCTAGCGCACTTCGTATGGAACAAATGCACCTTAAATATGAGCAAATGAACAGTTAAAACATGTTCAGAAGAAAACTTGTTTGTCTTCTGTTGGAAAATTTGGAGCCGGGACGTTAGCGGTTAGCTTAGCTTAACGTATAGTGTAGGAACGGAAGAATCGCCAACATACGCCTACAAACTCCACCGAAACCGACTGATCTCGACTGTTAAGCTTCAAGAGAAACGTTGAAAATGACTAATTGTGGTTTCAGGCCTGTTACCTGCTGGAAATATTTGTGTTGTCATCACAGCGAGGCCGCCAGGTTTAGCACTGTTGCTGCTACGATAAACTAAGCTAACTACTCCAGCTAGCTTAAAAATAAAATATTCAAGCTGATTTCTTAAACTCTTCATCTGTTCTTTGAAGTTTAAGATCGCGGCTGGAGTTTAGGTTTTGTGCGGCTGGAAGGTTAAATTCAGGGTAAAATTCCCAGAGTACAGTTTGTCTTGTATGCAGCATTTTAGCGGTATTTCTTTGGGTGACTTGGACGTATTAAGAGCGAAAGTCGAGCAGACGAACAACACAAACCAACCAAAGAGACTTCCTGTTCCTGTTTGTCAATAAATAGAAACCGAATAATGAAGATGACTTTGATTTACCTCTCTTTTGCCAGTCAGTGATTTTATGCTGAAGACCGGCTTCCCGTTGAATTTCTCTTTATTTGTAATTTTCTGCAAAAAAAAGAAAACAGACAGACAAACATTTTCAGTTTTACATAAATCAAGTTTTTTCATCATTGTTATTATTCAGGTGTAAATGGCGCCCAATAGATTGCAAAATGACTGCTTTGACAACTTATCTTGATGGTGCATTCAAAGACAGTCAGACCAAAAAACGAATCAAAAAATGAATCAAACAATGTCAAACAGAAGTTTCTTTAAACTTTCGGTGCATTCGAGGAAAGTCGGATGTCAGAGTTTTGAGAGTCTTTGCCGAACGATAATCAAACATGTTGTTAGAAAAATACCGAAAATCTCTTGGGTGCATTCAAGGACACTCCATATTTTGGTAGATATATGAGTCATTGGTGTCCTTAAATGCACCACCAATGACTATTTGGATGTTAAATGCACCATATTTCGGTGTTAATGGGTTAAAAACATCAGAATGGCCCTTTAACCACGCTGTGCAAAAGTCAGAGGTGTGTTTGCGCATGTGTGTGTGTCTGTGTGTGTTTGTGTGTGTTTGTGGTGAGCAAGGAGGAAACAGTAGGTCAGCAACAGCAGCAGTACGAACAGTTGTGAGTTCGTACCTGCAGAGTCCCTCAAAGTCCCTCAAAGTACCGTCCATACTCACGTAGTGCTGCAGGAGGTTCTGGATGGTTTTGTTCATCTCCTGCGGGATGTAAGAGCCTCCGACCTGACACACGGACAACCACAGGGACAGACAGACCGCTGCACTCAGCACCCCAACCATCATGAAAACCGGTTCCTGTAGTGGCGACGATTCAGTTTTCCCGTCCGTCTGTCTGATAGATGCTCTGACTGTCTGACTGTCTGACTGTCTTGACTCTGATGTTCTCTCACCCTGAACTCGGTTCAAACTGTTCTGACTTGTCGCAAATTTTTTTCTTTATAACCCGATGAGGGAGTGAGTCGACCCGCAGGAGGAGAGAGAGAGCGAGGCGGCAATGATCTAGGTGTGAAAATGTGGTTTTAAAGTTTCCTTTAAATCACCCAACTTCATAGAAGTGGGTGAGGGGTCTCCCACTCGCACACGTCAGGCAATAAATCATTTGCAGTAGATTTTGAAAACGCTGTCTTTTATTGGAATTAAAAGTTTGCTTGATTTTTACTGGTCAAACTGGGAGATTCTGCTGGTTTCTAGCAGAGAAGTGAATTTGCATGCAGCTGAAAGGCGTTCGAGTAGAAAACCGACGGAAACATTTTTTGGGCTGCAGCCTTCATTGGAAATCATTTCGATCCAGTAGAAACGTAATGGAACCCGTTAAGATCCGTCTGTTGCAGGTTTGAAGGAGGTAACACCTTCTTCCAGAGGGCCGTCATCGGTTAGATAAACTAGATGAAAGGTTGGACCGTTGATTTGAACCATTAAAAGTGCTGAGTTGGGTTGCAGCAGTTAAACCACGACCACCTCCTCCTGAGCAAAGTCTTGCAGGTCCTACCGGAGGATCCCGAGGCGAAGAGATTTGTATTATCCTCCTTCAGCAGGTTCTGGGTCGACGTCCTGCCAGCTGCATGGGAAACCTCCAGTTGTCCACCTGAGCCACTCCAACTGGTTCCACAACACCGGCTTCACAACCACAGACTGGATATAAAAGTGTTTGGAGCTTCCAGTTCTGTAAAATGGTTCCGATGCAGAAGTGTCTTCAGCTGCAATACCAGCGAGTGCCACTAGAGGTCGTCTCCAAGAAGCCTCCGGCTCCATAGACTCCCATTCAACTTCTCTCATCAAATCCAAAGTGAATAAAATGTGTCCATCAGTTATCTCGGTGTTGTTAGCTAAAGTCACTCCTTCTTATTAGTTTTCTGGAGGTCCATCTGAAAATAATCCCTCATTCATTAGAAAAGAAGATTCAAGAAGACCTGTTTTTGGGGGCGTGTCTGTTTGATTGATAGGCCTGTGGTCGTAGACAGTGTCATTGGGTTTCCAATCAGGTCACTTCCTGCTCATAAACCTGCTCGGAAGTAGCAAGGATGGCGACGGCCAAAAGTCCGAACTGGAGGCTTCATGACGGCCGTTCACAAACAACATGAAGCAGTTGATATACAGATCCGCTGACGATTCAACGACATTCAGGTGTGAGATGCACACAAAAAAAATAAAGGGGCGTGGCCGACCTGAAGCACACCTGATTTACTAAAAGTAATGAAAGGCATTGATATTTGACCAAATTGCTGTTATTCCAAGCAGTAAAAACCTCCCGATCAGCACTAACTGTCAGCTCGGGGTGTCGATAAGACTGAAACATTATTAAACACCTTTTTATGAGGTTATTATTGTTTTTGCAAACTATTATAGATCTATACATCTTCCGCCGCGAACTTTAAACACACCTCTTCTGGCTTTACCTTGAATAGTAGAACTTTAGTATCTTAACATGGAACTTACTGAAAGCACTTTGAAGTTTGGCTTTCTGGAAGAAATTGTATTTTCTTGTTTCCTGTTGTTCTGGTTTTGTACCCTCATGGTTGAAATGCATTTATTGTAAGTCGCTTTGGATAAAAGCGTCAGATAAATTAAATGTAATGTAATATTTATCAAAAAAGGTCCATATATAAGCTGCCATGACATGACATCCCCAACTGTTGCATGCACTCCCCTCAATTGCTTATAATCAGGATCTTTTTTCTGGAACATCACATTATATAATGCATGAACATTGCAGATTATGCAACTACAAATGAGGTAATAATAGTGCAGCAGAGATCTGTCAGACAGGAAATAATGTCACAAACCAGATACCTGCTGGGTGTGAAGTGTTTTTGCCGTGTCTCATTTAGTTTAAAGGAAACACGTTAAATGTCAAGCTTCTTCTTGTAATTCAAGTACACAGTGAGGTATAATTATTGAGAAATACGCTGAAATGAAAAAAAAAAAAAAAAAAAAAAATTATGCAGCAGGGAATGTTGAAAATATTATGCAGCATGCAGGAGGTGGAAAACACCTGCTGCATGCTGCAATCGAAGGAAACAATGAAAACAAAAGTGAAACCAAAGCAGGAGTCGCTGCTTCTTTAAGTCTTATCTTAAAAGAAGAGGATGTTTCGGTGAAGGAATTTTATCTCTGAAGCTATTCTGTAACTGTGTTGTCGATTATTGTTCACTCTGGAATAAAACTAGAAAAGCAGCAGCCTGTGACCTTTGACATGCTCGACAGCGCTGAGCTCAGCAGGAAGGCAGACAGCTCGGTTTGCTGTTGTTCAGGTGTGACAGGATGCGGGCAAACACTGGAAGGTGTTTCACAGCTGGAAGTTTTCACAGAAGTTTCTGCAGAAGTTCAACTGAATCTTTCAAATAAAAAAGAAGCTATTCTGGTTTCCCGACTTATTGCTTTACTTTAGAAATATTATATTTAATTCCCTTTGCAACAGCAATATATTCAGGTTGTTTATCTGTCCCAGTCTCATGGAGGTGATATCTCAGGAAGGGCTCGAGGAAACTTCTTTAAATTTGGTACGAACGTTTACTTGGACTCGACGATGAACTGATTTGATTCTGGGGGTCAAAGGACGGGGCAATAGGCGATCTGTGGGCACTGAAGGATTAGAAAGCAGTGGTCGAGTTTCGGCGCGCAACATAGGTCACATGGTGGTCGATGCTGATTGGTTGAAGGCTCCAATAGTTTAAAAATTAACCGAAGGTGTACGCTTATTAAAATATAACGACCAGAAAACTAAAATGTAATATCAGGTCAACAGTAGATGGGACGGCCGTCTGACTCATCCCGTCCGTCTTAGTCTGTCGGGCGGATTAATCAGTTTTTCGAAACTTTGGAGAAACCAGGACTTTTTTCTCCGATGTTGTCATCTTTCCTCCCACTTAAGTGAGAAAAGTTCCATTGCCTGGCTTCGGTTTGAGGGATAAACCCTGAACGCATCGCACCTCACACCTGAGTCAAACTGTGGCTTTAACACGCAACTCACATCCACAAAGTACCACAAGTAGAAATGCTGTTTTTCCTTTAGAGCCCAGATTTAGGTCAACGGAAACTGAAGGTCACTATTATAAATTTTTTGTTTGTTGTCATGAACAAAGAAGACAAATGTTATTTATTATTTAAAAGAAAAAAAAAGGGTTGTTTGACATCTATTTTCTGTCATTTAGTTTTGCTGTGTCTAAATTTGGTGATTGTTGTGGTAAATTTCAAGGAAATTGTTTGAAATGAGGCAGAATGAAGCTAATTAATTAATGAACTAGTCTGTTAACGAGCAGGCAGGTGTGGACGGTTGGTCGGTTTGTCGTCACTCACACATCTAACCGCTCATTTGTCCTGTGACTCCGTCATTACATCACAAGCTGTCGGGTGGGGAAATCCCTCTGCGTGATTGGTGCAGAGCTGGGGAACACGGTGATGTCAGAGGAAGCGCATGGGAACTCTGATTCCACTCAGAAACTTTCTTCCTCTTTTCTTTCTTCCAGTTCGATCTTTGCATGTTTTCCAGAAACCACAGATCGAGACACTAATTTTGCTTTTAGACAGTTTTAGATAATAGAAATTTTATGGTTTTATGAAAAATATATCCTCATTTTGAATTTGATGGCAGCAACACGTTTTTTTAAAAGTCGGGACGGGGTCACCAAAAGACTGGAAATCACTGCATGGGCTCAGGAACACGTGAAAACCATCGTCTGTGAACACAGTTCATCGCTGCGTCCACAAATGCAGGTTGAAAACTCTCCAAAGAAGAAACCAGATAGAAACATGATCCAGAAACACCGCCGCCTTCTCTGGACTTACTTACAGAGTGTTGTTAAAAGTAAGAGGTGATACAACACAGTGGTAAACGGGCACCTTTCCCATATCAAACGCTGAAATGGAGAAATTGATGGTTTTATGAAAAAAATATATTCAAATTTTTTTCTCGTGAGTCTGAACCGTCGATATCTGATAAAACCACTGAAACCAGATGAGCGGCGGCTGTCGGAGCAGCACATCTGTCTGCGGTGACTTTTATCATCGTTGTTATCTTAAAGGAGCGTTTCAGATCAAACATGAAACCTGCTCATGACAAACGCATTTTGCATTTTCTTTTTCTGCTTTTATTCGAACCAACAAGATCCCGTTTTAAAATGACAACAAGAAAAATAAATTAAGATAAATAAATCATAAATAAAATACATTAAATGATCACAAAAATAAATACAACTCAGTTAAGTGGAGCACCGCATTGAGAAATGGTTTAAAATCAGTTTTTTAAAGAAAGAAAATAAATATGATGAACTGTGAATGTGTGGAAATCTGAAAGTTATAAATAAATATAATTATTTTTTTAAATGCTTAATGCAAATAAACAAACAAATCAACTAAATCATGAGGGACAAGCGGTTGTCATAGAGATGAATTCCCAGCACCTCTGATAGTCAGAAGTATTTATACTCTGCAGAGGTGTTGTGGGCGGGATCAGCAGCTCTGGTAGCCATTCACAGAAGCCGCCTGGTAGACTTCCAAGAACTCAGCCAGCGCCTTCTTCTGAACGAGCAGGTTGTCGACCTGCAAAGAGACAAAAGTTCACCTCCGGTTAGAAACATGATGATATTATTATTAATAATAATAATAATAAACCTCCTCCTGCAGCGCCCCCTGCTGGGTGGACGCTGCGTCTGCAGTTTGTTTACACATGAAACAAAGTTGCCAACGACTTAAAACCGAAGTCTGGATCGAACAAAAGTAGCTCTCAGAATTATTTCAGAAGACGTAGAAGAATACATAAATTAGATGTTTATAAGCGCAGATTTATGTTCACTAACATAAATAAAGGAAAGTCGTAGGAGGAACTAACGGGCGCTTATTGTAAGATGATTCATTTGAAAAAGAAGCAACATTTTTATTTACCGTCTCCACCGTCCGTCGTTACTTTCCTGGTTTTTATTTTTTGGCGTCTTTTCTTGCAACGTTTTCTTTTAAAAGGGTATTTGTAATCATCAAAACATAAACCTCTACGCAACTTCATCTGCTGTTGGTCAATTTCAACAATAATGAAATGACTTTTTTTCCTGACTCATATTAAACAAAGATTTAAGATACTTCAGACCTATTGATTCTCTCTGAGGTCAAAGGTCAAAGGTCAGATGCGCTACCAGGCGGTAACCAACTCAGCTCTTGGTTTATGAACGGCCGTTCTAAAGCCTTGAATTTTTTTTTTTCATTTTGATTACAGGCGATTTGGATTGATAAGTCACAGTATTGGTTGAAGTTTAACCACAACTAGTTGGTTGTTTCAACCTACGAGTTGTTTTTTTTTCTTTTTTAATTAATGTTGGGTTATTAAGTGGAATTGAAATCTATTTATTGTGAAAATAACATACCTTTATTTGGCTCAGCTCGCTGAGTAGTTGCTCCTTGTCGCGGTTCTGGTAGCTCAGGTGGCTCCTCAGGTTCTCCATGTAATTCTTGCGCTTCATCAGAGCTGACACCACATGGGACCTCTTGGTCTTGGACAGGCCGTCCAGCAGACCCTTGGTCTTGCCATTGTGGTGCTGGTGGCGGTCGTGCTGCAGGATGCTGGAGAAAATCCGCATGTAGACGTCCAGCGTGGCGTTCATCAGCTGAACGTTGTCTTTTATCTGCGGAGAGGAAGGAATGCCTGGGAGTCAGTGCTCAGGGACTAACGTTGGGTTTGATAGAGTTTCAATTATAACGGGGTACAAATGAAAAGCACTAAAGTGAATTTATGACACTTTTGTGCCAGAAAATGATCAACATGTCTGGATTCTTGGGCAAAGTTACAGAAATTTAACCAATTAACCAAATTTCACAGAAACTTGAACAACCAAAAAGGTTTCTCGTTTCCGTCGGCGCTCGTGTTCAGAGTTCCTCAAGACTCCATTTTAGGTCCGATTTATAATATTCAAATAAGTGAACGACCGATTCAACAATTCAACTGAAAATGTGTGTGTGTGTGTGTGTGTGTGTGTGTGTGTGTGTGTGTGTGTGTGTGTGTGTGTGTGTGTGTGTGTGTGTGTGTGTGTGTGTGTGTGTGTGTGTGTGTGTGTGTGTGTGTGTGTGTGTGTGTGTGTGTGTGTGTGTGTGTGTGTGTGTGTGTGTGTGTGTGTGTGTGTGTGTGTGTGTGTGTGTGTGTGTGTGTGTGTGTGTGTGTGTGTGTGTGTGTGTGTGTGTGTATATGTATGTATGTATGTGTGTGTGTGTGTGTGTGTGTGTGTGTGTGTGTGTGTGTGTGTGTGTGTGTGTGTGTGTGTGTGTGTGTGTGTGTGTGTGTGTGTGTGTGTGTGTGTGTGTGTGTGTGTGTGTGTGTGTGTGTGTGTGTGTGTGTGTGTGTGTGTGTGTGTGTGTGTGTGTGTGTGTACCTGGCAGGAGGAGTTCATACTGTTGATGACGGAGGTGAAGAGCGGGTTGCTGCCGATCTCTGGCAGCTTTAACTCCTAAAAACAAAAGAAATGCTTTTAAATAATTGTACTTCGCTGGGGTCTGCTGGGGGAGCAGCATTGGAGCCGGAGACACCAACAGACTTAACAAACTGGTTAAGAAGGCCGGCTCCATCATCGACTACAAACTGGACAGTCTGGAAAAGGAGGTGGAGAGGAGGACACTGAACAAACTATTATCCATATTGGATCATCCTGTCCACCCTCTCCACCACCTGCTGCAGGGACAGAGGAGGACGTTCTCCAAAAGATTCCTCCAGCTCCGCTGTCACAAGGTAGGTAGGTAGGTATTTACTTTATTAATCCCCGAGGGGAAATTTTTTAAGGTTTTTCCTGATACAGGAGATCATTCCTGATACAGGAGATCATTCCTGATACAGGAGATCATTCCTGATACAGGAGATCATTCCTGCCGACCGCAATAAGACTGTACAATAACTCACCTCTGGCAAAATCCATCACATAACAATAACACTATTGACTGTGTTTCTTGGTTGTTTGTATATAAAATATATATATATATATATATACTGTACTGTATATACTATGCATTTTATATTTAATATTTAATATTTTTGACTGCTATTTTACTGCTATTTTATTGCTTTTCTATTATTCTATTATTATCTTATTGCTTCCTGTATGCTGCTGTAGCGAAAAAAAATTAATAAAGTAACTACCTAACCTAACCTAACCTAGTTTAAATACACATTTTATTGCATCTGATTTTGTTTGAAGGTGAAGAAGCTCAACATCAACATTCCATTCTACTAAAAAATGTGTTTTTAATCAGCTGTTCCTGCAGATATAAAATCCGACCGTCAGTGTTTGAAGTCACAAGAATCCAAACATCAGTTTAGATCTGCAAATTTCTTAAAAAAAAAAAAAAAAATCTAATTTAGAAACTTTAGCAAATCTGAAAAAAAGAACAAGTTTAGACGAACATATTAAAAACAAAAAAACACAAGAAAAGTTTTATATCACATATATCATTTTAAACTCCATGAAGAGTTGCCACTCGTTCATAAAAATTCATTAAGTGTATTTTTGTGAGAAAAACATTAAACCCCAGAAAGATTTTCAAATACCACCAAAACCCTTCTCCAGGAACAAAAAGCCTGCAACAACACTGTCTATCAGAGAGAAACTGAATAATCCTCATCCATCATTTTCACAATAATATAAATATATATATGTTATAAAAATAAATAAAATCCTTATTTTTAATCAAAAGTGTGTAAATCAAAGTATTTATCATTGTGGAGGAGGTTTGTGATTCTAATCCGTAAATCTGCCATTTCAAAGGAGGTTTCAGAGGCCGACATCTTCTTAAATTCATTCATTGACATGCTCCTTAATACAGCTCAGATTTCTTCCTGTCTATAATCTTAAACTACAGGTTGTATAAATAAAACTTAAATGTCGTGATTACGCTAAATATTAGTAGGCTGAATGGAAAACATTTGAGGATCTAGGATTGAGCTCTGTGGAACGCCACAGAGGGAAAACTCACCAGCTCGTTGGCGATGGACTCCTGGTCTTGCTTCATTGTCTCGGTGATGAACTGGACTGGACCGCCAGACACCAACACGACTCCCAGTAACACCAGCAGACACACGGAAACGCTCCACGAAGACATATCAGAGCTCTTGACTTCAACACACACCGATCGTAACTGCAAGAGGGAAGGCTGAGAGAGCGATGAAGTGTTTGTCTCGTCAGTGATACCTATCTGTTGACCTGCAGGTCTTTATATACAGTTGTCTGCATCCCTACGTTTCTGTCTGTCTCAGTGGTTGTGGTCTGTGGGCTCAGAAGCAGCAGCACCGCAATCAGCAGCATCAACGACAATTTTCCTCTTAACGTCGCTGCGCTGCTGCTAAACGTACGCTCACAGGAGTCTCCCTGGTCAGGTTTCCCTTCACTTCCACTCACTGACAGCACGCGCACACACACACACACACACACACACACACACACACACACACACACACACACACACACACACACACACACACACACACACACACACACACGTGTACAGAGAAGAAATCTCTGGTCAGAGTGGTTAAACTGGAGCAGAATTCAAGTAGTGCTCAAGAGTTCAAGCTTGTGTGCATGCACGTGTTGTGCATGTTGCAGGTTATCTGCACTGTTTTTCGGTGGTCTACAAAATTTTTTTTTCCAAATAACCAGTAATCCAAAGTTTTTATTGTTTTATGAAAAATATTATGCTCATTTTAAATTTGATGGCAGCAACACATCTCGCGAGGGTTATGTTTACCACCGTGTTGTGTCACTTTTTCTTTTTACAAAACTCTGTAAATGGTTGGGAACTGAGGAGACCAGTTGCTGGAGTTTAGAAAGTGAAATGTGGTCCCATTCTTGTCCGATATAGGATTTCAGCTGCTCAACAGTTCAGGGTCTCCTTTGTCATCTTTTTTTTTTTCTTTAGATTGGTAAAACAAAGCCTTCCCTGAAAGATACATTGTCTGGATGGCAGCATAAAACACATCAGGAGATACAACCGAGGCCAAATCACATCATCTGATTTAAAGGGTCACAAGTTAAGTTATTAACGAGGTAAAAAAAAAAAGGAGAAACAAAGATTATATCAAAAGATTTTTCGGCGTCTCTTGCAAAATATTGGATGATTTGACATCTTTTGTCGCCCTCTACGCGGCCGAAGTACCGTGATGTTTTGGTGGAAATCGACCTGAACCTGATGGCGAAGCTTTCGATTTTACCGGTTGATCTGGTTCTGACCCTCGCCTGTTGGTCTTGAGCCGTGGGTCGGGAATGAAGGACTTAGATCGTGGATACAAGCAGCTGAAATAAATTATTATTTGACTTAGTTCAAATAAAAATATCGGTTTTAGCTCTGAGTTTTTTCACGTCTCACTGCGACCTGCTGACGGAATAAAAGGACTTTTTTTTACACCTGAAAGTAAAAACAGATTCGCGTTTCTGATGCTTTTGATCCATCTCGTTTTGGTTTCACGTTGCAATTTTGCGGACAAAACTATACAACACATAAACCTCCTACGTTCCTGTATTTCGAGTTGCAGAATGACTCAACCAACTCATTTTGTTGCCATTTGTACTATCATCAGTATTTTGGTGGGAATTGTTTTTCCACTCTGAAAATACGTTTTTTCGGCTTCGTTTTACGTTCTTCAAGGTGAGTTTCGACTTCTTGCACCAAATTACAGTTTATTAGCCTGCTCTCTTCTCTATATGCGCCACCGTGACTTATTTCTACCTTTCCCCCCATTTTCTTTTGTTTAATAAGTAATTATTTACTTCCTGTAACTGGTCTGAAAGTTAGAACCATCCAAAGAGCGTTGTGCCTCGTATCTCTAATTTGTTCAATAATCACACGGATGTAACGTCGGCGTGTCCACTTGTATGGATGAAATGAGGCCGGTAGGAATGTGACAAATAATGTTATAGCTGGGACAAGTGTGATCATGGTTGTGGGTAGAGTTCGTCTCTGCACCGGTGGAAATGTCATCAGTGCTGACAGCAACAAATGTCACGGCAACATCCCTGCTGGTGGAAACGCCACCACAAAGCTTTCAACGAAACATGAATCATCACCTCAGCGAGAAAAAACGCTTCTCTGAGCAGGAACATTATTTCCAGGGATTGCCCCGAAATATTTTAACCTTCAATCAAGTGCAGAGTCCATATAAATTTACTATTCTTTTTTTCTTTTTTTTTAATATAGAGGCATATTTAAAGTTTACCGTCATGCGAAGTTCAGGGGAGGTGAAGAGCAACAATACCACAAAAAAAAAACTAAAAGAAAAGCACAAGTATGTATTTTTATTATTTAGAGTAAAATAAACTAGTTTTTATTCACATTTTTTATTATGAAATCCCCAAATGCTTAGAAACTTTACTTTAACTTTAATTTTTCTTAATTGTTGCACTATTTGCCCACGCAGCCTTTCTCAGAGTCCTTTGTTGACTCTGTCCCAACTTTTTTGGAAATGTGTTGCTGCCATCAAACTCAAACAATAAAAAATTCTCAGTTTCAACAGATGATATGTTATAATTGGTCTATTTTGAATTAAATGTGGGTTCACAAGGTTTCAGGTTCGGTTTTTATTTACATTTTACACATCTTTTTTGGAAGCAGGGTTTGTAGTTCAGAAGTAAGTTAAAACTCACTATAGTCGACTTAAAACTGGCTTCTATGAAGAATAAAGAAGCTGATGGACACCGTGTGTATTAAACTACTTCAATTAAAGTAAAATACAAGTAAAAAAAAACAAAAAAAAACCTAACACTAATACTAACAGTAACCTGGATCTGGCCCGGGAACATCTCAGATTCATCCAGATTTCTGGAAGAGCTGGAAATCTCTGGTGAAGATGGACGACATTAAATTAAAAGATGCATCAAATAATTTCATTATGAAAATGTAAAAACCCTTCAGCAACATCTTTTTTCCTCTTTCGTACAACAGATGAATTATTTCTGCCAGTGTGACACACACACACTTGCAGACACACACACACACACTCACACACACTTGCAGACACACACACACACACACTCACACACACTTGCAGACACACACACACACACTCACACACACTTGCAGACACACACACACACACTCACACACACTTGCAGACACACACACACACACTCACACACACTTGCAGACACACACACACACACACACTCACACACTTGCAGACACACACACACACTCTCACACACACACACACACACACACACACACACACACACACACACTCACACACTTGCAGACACACACACACTCACACACTTGCAGACACACACACACACTCTCTCTCACACACACACACACACACACACACACACACACACACTTGCAGACACACACACACACACACACACTCACACACTTGCAGACACACACACACACACACTCTCTCTCACACACACACACACACTCACACACACTTGCAGACACACACACACTCACACACTTGCAGACACACACACACACACACACACACACACACTTGCAGACACACACACACACACACACACTTGCAGACACACACACACACACACTCACACACACTTGCAGACATACACACACACACTCACACACACTTGCAGACACACACACACTCACACACACTTGCAGACATACACACACACACACTCACACACACTTGCAGACACACACACACACACTCACACACACTTGCAGACACACACACACACACACACTCACACACACTTGCAGACATACACACACACACTCACACACACTTGCAGACACACACACACACACACTCACACACACTTGCAGACATACACACACACACACTCACACACACTTGCAGACACACACACACACACACACTCACACACACTTGCAGACACACACACCATCATCTTTCTGGGTAAATGTTAATTAACAGGAATTATGTGGTCGACTACTACAAATAAATCTACCTCTGTGTTTCTTAGAAGCCTCAACGTGATGTGTTTTTTTTTCTTGTGGGCAAACCGTTAGTCTCTCACACACACACACACACACACACACACACACACACACACACACACACACACACACACACACACACACACACACACACACACACACACACACACATCCTCTTGTGTGTGGTAGAGATTTGATTTTCCCACCTATAAACATTATGATTGCAAAAAAAAAAAAAAAAAAACAGTCATCAGTTGCTCTTTTGCAAAGTTTAAAGTTTGACATAAAATGACCTGTGAACGTCATCGTTAAAGGTCCACGTATTCATTTCGCCTTCCAGCGAGGCCGACTGTAAACCGGCAGCTGAAAAATCGTGTTTGGGGATCAGTCGGTCCTGCACGAGTTTTCTGAAGGAAAATAGATTTGTGCTGTTTGACAACGAGTGCAGGGTTTTAATTAGTGTCTCCGCCTGCTGGTGTCTTTGCGTCCCCACAAAGTGCCCGAGGTTCATGTACAGAAACTCTGAGCTGCTTTCACGCTCTATCGTGTCTCCTGAGAAACTCACGTAATCCCCACAACCCTCAAACTTTATTTGGATAATAGTTTTTGTAAGTATTGATATTATAGACATTTTTGCAGGCCGGAGATGACTGCAGGCCGACATGTCGTCTTAATTCATCCTCGTCTTGTTGTCTGACAGCAACAAAAATACAAAATAATGGAAGATAACATCTTTATGAGGATTTTTATTTGTTTTATATTTAAATTAATTTACCTTTTAATTGGCATGTATTGTATCCAAAAACTATTTATTTTAGGTGAGGAAAAGAAAAACAATTCTGGCTGAAAAAACAGATGTTGGAAAAAGGGCGTGGTCTTATATTCAGGGTTGTGCGCCCTTCCAGCCAAATTACTCTGCGAGTCGTTCAGTTCAAATCAAACGTAATAATGTAAAAGAAGAGTCGGTATCTGCAGGATAAAATGTTTCAGACATTCAAGATGAAGTCTGGTATTTATTTTTTCGTCTTAATTACTGTGCCGAAACAAAATGATCAAAATCACGATATAAAACGGGCTAAAAGGCCTGAAATCGTCATGTTTCAGTCAGTTTTTTTTTTTTTTTTTTTTTTTTTTGGTGACTCAGGAATGCTGTGTCACCGTGTGGGGGCGGAGCCAACGCGGGCGGGGGAGCTCGCTTGTGGGTTTCGACGATTGTCCGGACGTCTCCGTGGGAGTTTCCTCTCATTGGGGTCGTGACTCAGTTTTTACTTTCAGCTGAACTTTTCATTTAATCCTTCCACAAACCGAAACTTTACCAAAATCTAAATTTACTCTCCTCGAACATGTCGTCATTTCTTCTTTTTTTTTTTTAATCTATGTTTTTTATCAAAAGATTTCATTTCTTATTTCTCGTGTTTTCTTTTTTCTGTTTTAACTCTTATCTGAAGCTGGAAACGATCAGAAACTTAAAGGAAAAGTTCTGAACTGTGAAATGAGTTTCAGTCGATCGAGCTGCAGCAGGTCGGAGGCTTCGATCGTCCTTTTCTTTGAGGTGTGAAGCAGCGTTCAGACGACACTCAGGTGGACGTGATCGACTCATCAGAGGCTCGTTGAGCTGAATCAACCAGCTGATAGAAGACGCTCAGAACCAGTTCAGTCCAACTTTAAACACTCGATGTCCTCGATTCTCCACTTTTTCTAATCACACGTGTTCGGTAAAACAAACAAATTTCACCCCGATCTTGGAGGGTAATACGATGACATCACAGCAGGGCGTCATCAGCAAAAACTCGCACATTTCTCTTCTTTATCTTCCACGTGATAATAAAAATCTCATTTGTTCACTCAAACAGAAAAACCGTCTTCGTCACAGACGTCACTGAACAAAAGAATTTAAATCAGTAAAAGTCGAGTCAGAAGAAATTCACGTGTCATACTTCCTCATGTTGTCCAGCAGAGGGAGACAAATTTCAAAGCTTTGTTTCAGTCTAATTTTTAAAAAAAAACAGCAGTCAGCATTGATGAAGATAAAAAAAAAATCTAGTTTATGTCAGAAAAATTCATAAATACAGCTAAAATATATAAAAAATATATATTTCATCATTCTGTTGTAAATTTAATACATTCAAGTATTCAAGTTCTGGACTTCAGTAAAAAACTCAAATACGATAAATATGTTTTGTCAAAAATAACATTTTGTAAATAAAGCTGCAAAGTCAGATATTTAAAATACAAATTAATACTTAAAAAAAAAAAAGGTCGATCAGGTCGATCAGTTCGATCAGTTCGATCAGTTCGATCAGGTCGATCAGGTCGATCAGTTCGATCAGGTCGATCAGGTCGATCAGTTCGATCAGGTCGATCAGGTCGATCAGTTCGATCAGTTCGATCAGTTCGATCAGTTCGATCAGGTCGATCAGGTCGATCAGGTCGATCAGTTCGATCAGTTCGATCAGTTCGATCAGGTCGATCAGTTCGATCAGTTCGATCAGGTCGATCAGTTCGATTTAACAGCAGAAAATGAAAACGATCCTCAGTGATGAAGATGATGATGAAGAGGATAATGATGATGAAGAGGATAATGATGAAGAAGAGGATGATGAAGAGGAGGGTAATGATGAAGCTGTTTATGATGAAGTTAAGGAAGGAACTGTTGATGGTGTTGATAATGAAGATGATGATGATGATGATGAAGATGAAGATGAGACTCTAAGGGATGTGGTGCTGTGCCAGCTCATTGATCCATCTGAGGATGAAGGTGAACTCTCCGACAGCCTTCAACGCTCCTTCGTCTCTCGTCTGCAGACAGTTATTGATCGTTATTGATACAATTATTGATAAAAATTATTGATATCATTATTGATATAATTATTGATACATTTGTTGATATCATTATTGATACAAGTATTGATACAATTATTGATACATTTGTTGATATCATTATTGATACAAGTATTGATACAATTATTGATAAAAATTATTGATATCATTATTGATATAATTATTGATACATTTGTTGATATCATTATTGATACAATTATTGATATAATTATTGATACATTTGTTGATATCATTATTGATATAATTATTGATACATTTGTTGATATCATTATTGATACAAGTATTGATACAATTATTGATACTGACTCATTATCAATCATTTAAATGATACCTGTGACATAACCAGAATCCAACAGCAGGGGGCAGTAAGTAGTAATAGTAGTAGAAGTTCAAGCTGCTGTAGTAACAGTAGAAGTACAAGCTGTTGTAGTAACAGTAGAAGTACAAGCTGTTGTAGTAATAGTAGAAGTACAAGCAGTTGTAGTAAAGCAGAAGTAATATTCAAAGTAACTGTAGCAGAAACAGTAGTACTGTTTTACTGTTATTTTACTTGTGTTGTTTACTAGTAATAGTAGCAGTACTATTAGTAGTACTATTAGTAGTAGTAGTAGTAGTGGTAGTAGTAGCAGTAGTTGTCATAGTAACAGTAGTGGTAGTGTGAATACTGCAGTGTAAATATTTACCTTTTTAATTTTTCTCTCCAGTTTTTTGATGAGTTTTAAATATTTTGAACGTTTAGCAGAAAAAACCTGAAAAGAGCAAAAAACACGAAGTTACGTTTGTTTGCATACTTTGTTCGCATCGCTGCACATGTTGCAGATCGTGTACTATATTACGTGTACTGCGTTGCGTGTTGCAGATCGTGTACTATATTACGTGTACTGCGTTGCGTGTTGCAGATCGTGTACTATATTACGTGTACTGCGTTGCGTGTTGCAGATCGTGTACTATATTACGTGTACTGCGTTGCGTGTTGCAGATCGTGTACTATATTACGTGTACTGCGTTGCGTGTACTCACGCATTGCTGCAGCGTGTGTTGCAGTCGATACAGCAGGTCATCGTAGTGGAGGGGGAGGAGCTTCTGGATGACATCACTGCTGAACACGCTCCTCTGGTAGATGTCGATGAGCTCCTTCACCTCCGGCCAGCCAATCAGACGCTGAGGAGACGACGGCAGAGTTCAGTCGGAGCGTTGACGTCGGCAACGAGCGTGTTGGCGCGCTAGCACGGTTGTATCGTAAAAAAATGTTTTGTGCAAATGTAACAAATATTTATCGTACAATCAGGCGTACACTCGGCTCGGTAACGCAGATCAAATACACAAAACTCCCCGGTGGTAAAAACAGTGAAGGAAACTCAAAACGTCCTTCCTGAAATGTAAACTGTGTGTGTGTGTGTGTGTGTGTGTGTGTGTGTGTGTGTGTGTGTGTGTGTGTGTGTGTGTGTGTGTGTGTGTGTGTGTGTGTGTGTGTGTGTGTGTGTGTGTGTGTGTGTGTGTGTGTGTGTGTGTGTGTGTGTGTGTGTGTGTGTGTGTGTGTGTGTGTGTGTGTGTGTGTGTGTGTGTGTGTGTGTGTGTGTGTGTGTGTGTGTGTGTGTGTGTGTGTGTGTGTGTGTGTGTGTGTGTGTGTGTGTGTGTGTGTGTGTGTGTGTGTGTGTGTGTGTGTGTGTGTGTGTGTGTGTGTGTGTGTGTGTGTGTGTGTGTGTGTGTGTGTGTGTGTGTGTGTGTGTGTGTGTGTGTGTGTGTGTGTGTGTGTGTGTGTGTGTGTGTGTGTGTGTGTGTGTGTGTGTGTGTGTGTGTGTGTGTGTGTGTGTGTGTGTGTGTGTGTGTGTGTGTGTGTGTGTGTGTGTGAGAGAGAGGGTTCAGTATCACGGTGAGGTTGTGGTTGAGGTAAACCAAGAGGACACCGTCATGGCTGAGAGCTGAAAACCTCAGCAAACAGACTTCCAGCTCCACCAGACTCCATTCAAAAAACGACCGATTCTCAGGAGACGCTCGGCGGATGATTTACTGACCTCGGGACATTTGGTGCAGAACTCCGGCAGAAGTCTTTGTCGCCTCGAGAAGTTTTCTTCTTTCTGTCGGTGAAAACTTCTTTAGTTTTATATAAACAACGTGATTCCAGATGTCTTTTAATTTTCTTAATACATTTTTAAAATAAGCACACTACATTCATCTCTTAATGTGTTTAAAAGTAAGATTACTTTTTAAGTTTTTTTTGTTTTTTTTAAACTAACTTCAATTTGAAAGTGTAAAAAAATCGTCTGAAATAAAAGTGAACAGATTTATGTTGGCTGGGATTTTTCAAGTGTTTCCAGTCAGAGGTTTTGATCTTTTTAAAAACTACAGATTTGTACCTTTTCACTTCCTGTTTGAAACTGAACATCAATTAAAAAAAAAAAAAAAAAAAAAAAGGTTCAGTTTCACTCATTTGGAGTTTATTCATCAATACGAGTTATCAAATACTGATCGTTTATAAATGTGTGCTGATCAGATCAAACACTGTAAAAATGTAATTACGGAGACTTTTATTTTGAAAGAACCACATCATTTATATTATTGCTGATTGATTAAATCCAAAAGTTCCATTATTTAGACCTAAAAATTCAAAGTTACCGATCCATATTAACACATTTTATAATGATTAGTAGTTATTGATTGATTGATTAGTTATTGAACATATTGAATTTAATATGAATTATTATTTATTTATCCTTCTAATCAGATTTCTTACTTTACAAATAAAACTGATCAATAACAAACATACCATCATTATGTTTGATTGATTATTGATCAGTTTATATAACCTGATGAATTGATAGAAAAAAATTATGAATTCTTTATTTGTAATAAAACAATATGCTGACTGATAAACTGACATATTGATTGACAGACTAATCAATAAGAATTAGCATTGACTTCTGGTTAACTAAAAAATAATTATTGATCATTATTCACGCTGAATTTATTGATAGTAAACCAACATATTGATTGATGGCTCAATCAGTATCTTATTGAAATTGAATTGAAACGGACAAACTGATCACACTGATCAATAACAGCTCATATTCATTTTTCAAAATATATAAATCAATTAAAATTCATCAATTTAAATATTTATAGCAGACTGAGATATTGATCAACTGATTAATCAATCAAAATGATCGTGAACAATAAGTGTTGAACTGATCTTCAAGTGACACATTGATTGACAGAATCATCAAATATTATTGATACTTAAAACAAATCAATAAGTTCAACTGAAGTATTGATCAATTAAAGTGTTTGTTTTTTATTAAAAGTGAAATTAAATAATAAACAGAAAACTAATCAATAGAAGTTTTGATCAATGTATTGATTTTACCGGCAGGTCATTGATCAGCAGGCGGTTCCGGCTCCACAGGTCTCGGATCAGCTCGGAGGGGATCTCCTGTCTGCAGGTCGGACCTGGCTCCTGCTTCACCGTCGCCGTGGCAACGGCGGCGACCATGATGATGATGAGGTGGGCGAGCGGGGCGAGAGCGGTCGTCCTGACAACGGGGAGAGACATCCTTCGACTGCAGCAGCTTCAATCCCCTCTGCTGTATATATACTCCTCCTCCTCCCCCCTCCCCCCTTCTCCTCCCCCTTCACCTCTCTCTTCTCCTGTTTCAGAAATTTCCTAATTTTACTGAGTCACTCCTCAACTTTCCAAGCTGATGTCAACTTCTCTTCCTCTCCTCTGTCCGGCAGTCTTCCTCCTCCTCCTCCTCCTCCTCCCTCCTCTTTTTCTCCATCTTCCTTCCTCTTCTTCTCTGTATTCTCTCCTTTCCGTGCTCTTTTCACCCCCTCTTGACCTCCCTTTTTTCGGACCTCCTTCCTTCATCTACTTTCTCCTCCTCTTCCTCCTCTTCCTCCTCTTCCTCGCTCCTCTCTCTTCATCCTTTCCACCTCCTAACTACCTATTTTTGCCGTCTCCTTTTTTCACCTCCTTCCTCTTGTCTCCTCTCCTATTTTTCTTGCAGAGTCATCAGGTCCTGACGATGATGTCACTTCCTGTCTGATGTTAACAGGTTCGTTGGGTCGAAACCTGGTTTGTTCGATGTTCAGCTGTGCGGTCAGATAAAAGTAGGTCGCGGCTTCGGTAGACAACGGTGACTTAACGGTGTTCGCTTTTCTGCCGAATCATCATCCGACCCAGATTAAAAGACGAAGGTGTCGGCGCCACAGAAGAAGAAGAGGAAGAGGAAGAGAGAAGAAGACGAAGGCTCTGAGTCAAAAACAAAACGTTGACACCTTCCTGGAAGTCAACAGCAGTATCGAGGTCAAACAGCCACGAGGGAGTTTCTTGATTAGGCTGCAGGGCATGCTGGGAAATTCAACCCTGTCTGTTCAAAATTATGTTTTCAGATTTGTATGTTTTGATTGTAAATCAGCTGAATCCTGTTTTGATGTCTCAAAATTATTTTAAAATTGAAAGCTCGTAACTCCGAAACAATTCGGTTTTCCTGCGCCGGGGTTCTTCTCCAAAGACTCACTCGGTACCGACGATTGACTGATTCGATTATTTTTTTTTTTTTTGAAGGTCAAAGGTCACTGTGACCTCACGTCTTTCCCATGCGTCGATTAGCAGGATATCCGGGGAGCGGCGAGAAGGGCGACGTCTTCGAGCTTGTCCCAAATGTTCACGTGGCCTTAACGAGGAAGTGAGTCGATTTTTGTAGGTCAAAGGTCAGAGGTCAAGGTAAATGTGACCTCACGTCCGTCCTGTCCGTCGTTCCCATTCATTGTGGAGGCGTTCGCTTGGACTAAACGATGAACTGATGACAATTCGGAGGTCAAAGGTCACCGTGACCTCACGAAACGCCTTCGTGAAGCATCCACCTTCTTTACAGCGACGTCACTGACAGAAACAATTCATTTATAAAGTACATACAGGACCTGTAAACAAATATAAATACACAGAAGATGAATATTTATGAATGTTTACTCTCCGTGATGTTGAGGTCAGGCGTTTGTGTGTGTGTTTGTGTTTGTGTGTTTAAATCTGGATTTAACAGGTTTGTTTCTATAAATAACTTCTGTTTCAACACTAAATATAGATCCTTATTTCACAAGGAAGTTTGCAGGTGTTTTCTCTGTGGGAATCCCCATGATGACAGGTGGAGCAGTGCTGACTCCGCCCCTTTGCTGAGAGGAAAATGACTATGGAGTTCAGGTGTGTGTGTGTGTGTGTGTGTGTGTCGGTTTGTCTATCTTTGTGGGGACATTTCTCCCGGTCACCCACTTCAGGGTCAAGTGTTTCGTGTTCAGTTTTCAGGATGATTGATACAAAATTAAAAAAAATTCACAGTAAAGTTTTTGAACTTCATGTGAGGATGTTTTCAAAATTTAAATAAATTTATCAGTTGACTTCATGCAGAAGAAGAAAAACCTGAATCCGACATGTTCCGGTTACGTTTGTATGAAACTTCTTTTAGGAACTAAACTGGTTTCAAATGTTTTTGAGCCGCTTGTGTTGCAACGTCTAAAATATCAGAAACACATTCAGTAAAGTCCCAGAACGTCGTATGTCGTATTAAATGCAACCAGGATGCGCAAGCTTTCGTTATACGCGGACGATGTCATACTGTTTTATTTCGAGCTGTTAGAATGAACACGAATACTCGGGGATATCTCAAGATACGAAAATAAATAACACCGAGTCGTGTTTTATGACTCAAAGGCCTTAAAACCAGTTTACGTACTTGGGAACACAAATTGAGCCAAATTTAGCAAATGATTGTTAAAACCAACTATTAACAGAGGAAATAGTGGGATGAAAAAAAAAGTTTATAGAAGTCAAAAAGTTTTGGTGATAAAATTCTGCAAAATAAAATGTTGTGCACATAATACACAGATATTTAAAATATCAACTGAACCCCTTTGAACTCAGGATCGATACAATGTATCGACAAACTATAATATAATATATAATATCACATAAAACACAATTAATGTCTTAAACTGAAGACTTTTTAACGTTAAATGTTGAAGCAGAAGTTTCATTATCTAAAATAACATATATTTTTGATCCAGCAGCAAAAACAGAGAACACACACACACACACACACACACACACACACACACACACTGAAACCAAACCTACATGTTTGAAAGTAGGTAAGTAGGTTTCGTCTTCTTGTGGTTTCTGCAGACTTCTGCACCAATTAAACTGCAACGTGTCAAAAAAATTAATTAAAAGTCAGATCAGATTTTGTATTTTAATGTGATTAAATCAGTGATTAAAATATAATCTAATTTCCTTAAATCTCCGTAAACGTGCGGCGTTCATGAGGACGTGTCAGCGTGGACACGCAGCCGGACGTCAGCCATCAGACTGTTGGGGAGTTTCCAGCTGGTTTCCACCGTTCGGTGGTTTTTATTGGTTGAACCGCCGTGATGTCACCTGTCAGTGTTTGAATGTTTTCAAGCTTCTAATCGGGCACATTTACCGTCGCCATCTTGGTTTCTTTTGGAGCCAGTTGTGACCATATTCGGATGAGTTGGAGAGACAGCATCTTCTTTATAGACCTCGTTATTAAAAAGTGGAAACAGGTGCGATCATCAGCTGCTGCAGGACCTGAACACCTGAACACCTGAACACCTAAACACCTGAACACCTGAACACCGGAACACCTGAACACCGGAACACCGGAACACCTGAACACCTGAACACCGGAACACCGGAACACCGGAACACCTGAACACCTGAACACCTGAACACCTGAACACCGGAACACCTAAACACCTGAACACCGGAACACCTGAACACCTAAACACCTGAACACCTGAACACCTAAACACCTGAACACCGGAACACCTGAACACCGGAACACCTGAACACCTGAACACCTGAACACCTGAACACCGGAACACCTAAACACCTGAACACCGGAACACCTGAACACCTAAACACCGGAACACCTGAACACCTGAACACCGGAACACCGGAACACCGGAACACCGGAACACCTGAACACCGGAACACCGGAACACCGGAACACCTGAACACCTGAACACCGGAACACCTGAACACCGGAACACCGGAACACCTGAACACCTAAACACCTGAACACCGGAACACCTGAACACCGGAACACCGGAACACCTAAACACCTGAACACCGGAACACCAGAACACCTAAACACCGGAACACCGGAACACCTGAACACCGGAACACCTGAACACCTGAACACCGGAACACCGGAACACCTGAACACCGGAACACCTGAACACCAGAACACCTAAACACCTGAACACCGGAACACCGGAACACCGGAACACCTGAACACCAGAACACCTAAACACCTGAACACCGGAACACCTAAACACCGGAACACCTGAACACCAGAACACCTAAACACCTGAACACCGGAACACCGGAACACCGGAACACCTGAACACCGGAACACCGGAACACCTAAACACCTGAACACCTGAACACCGGAACACCTGTCTGACGTTCAGTCTGTTCGCCGACGACACTCTGATATATTTGACACTTAATCCGAAGTATTATTGAACTCAGACCGTCTGCTTTTCACAGCTTGGTGTGTTTCTTTTGTTTTCATCTTCAACCTTTAAGTATTTTGTCTTTTTTGCACTCACGTGATAATAAATAAAGAGAAATCAAATATAATGCAGGTTTTTATTTGAAAAACTTTGACAGTGAATCTTGAAACATGGAGTTCATTCAGTGCGTCTGACTGTAACATTTAAATACTTAACAATAATAATAATATGAATAATAATAATAATGAGCCATAAGATGGCAACACGATCAACACCTGAGTCGTTTCAGGCATTAAAACACTGATCAATAAATAGGTTAGGTTAGGTAGTTACTTTATTAATCCCCGAGGGGACATTTTTTTCGCTACAGCAGCATACAGAAGCAATAGATAATAATAGAATAATAGAAAGCAATTAAAAAGATCAATAAATAGATCAACAACTTGTATTTCAGTCTATATAAATATTTTACGTTTTTGTTTTTAAAATTTTGTTTTTAAATATGTTCTCAAATTAAATGGATCAATAAATAAATGTATAAACGTTGTCAGTATAAAAGTTAAATATGATAAATAGAAACAGTAGAAACAGTCAAGTTGAGCAGCATCAGATTCTCGGCTGGATGCAGTAATCCTGCAGGTAAGTGAAGAGGATGTCCAGTTCTCCCACCGCTTTGTTGAAGCGTCGCTCGCCCACCGGTATCTGAAACAATAGAAACATTAGAAATATTAGAAACATTAGAAATATTAGAAATATTAGAAACAATAGAAACATTAGAAATATTAGAAACATTAGAAACATTAGAAATATTAGAAACATTAGAAATATTAGAAACATTAGAAATATTAGAAACAATAGAAACATTAGAAATATTAGAAACATTAGAAACATTAGAAATATTAGAAACATTAGAAATATTAGAAACAATAGAAACATTAGAAATATTAGAAATATTAGAAACATTAGAAATATTAGAAACAATAGAAACATTAGAAACAGAAGTGCACCTGTTTAATCCTGTTTCAGGACGTTAGAGAATTTTGCTAAATATATATATTTTTTTATTAACTTGATATTTGTGACGTTTTTATTTTTTAATTCCACAGCACATCATCGGTTTGAGTCTTTTCGTGAGATTTGCCAACTGTCGATTAATTTTATTCTCTGTCGTCCCTCAAATTTTCTTCTTTATCGATCGATTCTTCACTTAAAAAACAGAAAACTGACACTTTTTTTTCTCTGACCAAATAAAAAGCAGTAAATCGTCACATTTGAAGAACTGGAAGCAAAAAAATATTCAGAATTCTTTTTAAAACACTTTACAATTACTGTAAATGTTCTGATGAACTGAGTTACAGTTTAAATTTAACTCTGACTGAAAGTAAAGAATTAAAGAACCCCAAAAAGGACTTTAATGACGAATTAAACATCAAAATAAAATAATTCTATTCAGTCTTAATTATTTAATCAAAAATATAAAATAATATGAAATCCTTTATTTAAATCTTCAGCTCGTTATCCTGTCATGTTTGTTTACGTGTCGGTTCAGAGTGACTAATGCTGCTTTTATTTTGAAATAACAATATTTAGATAATGAGGAAAAACTGCTGCTGACCCTTCAGAATAAAATGCACCCGTTTGGTGTTTTTTTTATTTTGTAAAGTCTCACCTTGTTAAGCTTCTGTTGAAACTCCACATGGTGCGAATGGTGAGTCACGTTCTGCAGAGACAGAAAAGTCCTGGAGGTTAACAGCTGTTATCAGTGCCGTGTGTGTGTGTGTGTGTGTGTGTGTGTGTGTGTGTGTGTGTGTGTGTGTGTGTGTGTGTGTGTGTGTGTGTGTGTGTGTGTGTGTGTGTGTGTGTGTGTGTGTGTGTTCACTTTCTCCGACTGAAACCACTGAAAGTCGTTATCGATTTTAGCATCAACCACATCGGTGCCACACGTTATCACAAACCGCTCCGTCTTCATATCTTTGAATCTAAACTCGGTTTCAGAACGACGCGTCGCCCTTTAAGAAGAGTTTCCGTTTCAAATTTAATATCTGTGTTTATTTGTTATCGTGTGTTTCGATTCTGGCTCTGAAGGAAGTTGATCAAATATTTCTGAGCAGCTCTAAAACGAGGGCGGATTGATTTCACCTGAGAGGCTCTGATTCCAGAGGCCCTCCCTGATTGGCCGCAGCGGTCAGGTGACAGGAAGAGGAGTCAACTGGTTGGTCATTTGTTTTAGTTTGACTCTTCAGGAAACTTTCTGTTTGAATAAATTAGCGTACAGCCGGCAGAATAAAAAAAATAAAAATAAATTTAAAAAAAGACACTTTAAATACATTAAAATTTTCAGTTTTTACTTTTTAGGTTCGATAGCCTTCATTTTTTTTTTTTATTCATGAATTATTAATACACGACACTGACGGGACGGCTCTTTAAGTCGGGACAGTTTAGGAAACTTGTTTATAAATCAAACTAACCAAGAGTTAAATGACTGACGCGGCCCTCGTTCTGTACGTTACGAATAAGATGGTTAGCTTAGCTTTTAGCGTGACGGCAGGAAACAGCTCTGTACGAAAAACCAAAGTGTAACAAGTTGCGGTTTTACGGGGGTTTGTGTATTTATTTAGGTAGCCACGCCTCCCGCTTAGCTGTTTACACTTTTTATGCTAAGCTAAGCTAATGGGCTGTTGCTTCAAAACTTAGCCCAAAAAAAACAACAAATTTCTCTGAAAAAAAACTATTAAAAAAATGAGATATAATGTTTTAATTAGTAAAATTGTTGGCAGATTTTTATATCTCGCGCTCTGTTTAGCTGTAATGCTAAGCTAAGCTAACGGGCTGTTGCTTCAAAACTTAGCCCAAAAAAAACAACAAATTTCTCTGAAAAAAAACTATTAAAAAAATGAGATATAATGTTTTAATTAGTAAAATTGTTGGCAGATTTTTATATCTCGCGCTCTGTTTAGCTGTAATGCTAAGCTAAGCTAACGGGGTGCTATCGGCTATATTTGTCGATCCGATCGTTATTTACAAACAAAACAAACAAAAAAACCACTCACGCAGCTTTCAGCCTTCAGGTCCTCGCTGATGCGGTGGAGGTTGGTCTTCATCCTGTGCATGCTGGGATGGAAGTTGTCATGGTGAGGCAGGATGTTTTTTAGGTAGTTGTCGAGGATGTTGGCGTAGTGGCAGCAGATGTGCTGCGGGTTCTGGAAGAGGTGGAGATTCACATCGTTAGTGCGAATACAGGAAAAAGTCCTGCGTTGAAAATTTACTACAAAATAAAAGTATGAAAAGTTACAGCAGATTGACTGTTACAGGGTTTTATATTTAATTAGGTTGTTAAATTTCTTACAAAGCATCATATTGTTGTGTTTGCCAAAATCTTGATTTTATTCGCGAGTATTAGCGTGAAGTAGAGTTGAATTAAAATATTAAAGTAGCTTTTAAAACTTGTAAACGTGCTCACCTGGTTGATGTTGACTCGGGGAATCACTCGGACGCTGGTGTCCTCCTCCAGCTGCTGACTCTGAGCCTGAACGGTCACAAAACACAGATCAGGATGCTTTAAACGCTTTAAATGAAGACTTTAAAATGTATTTAATTATCTGGATTTGTCACATTTTTCGCTTCAAACTGTTTTCTTTCTTTCTTTATGCCTAAAAATTGGAAAATATTTGTGGGTTTCTTTACATAACTGTTTTTAATTGTATTAAGTTTTGGTGTCTCTAAAAATAATACAAATTTAAAATATTGTCAGTATATATATCTTTGTTTACTGCAGCGTGGCCGATGTTTTCACATGAAGTTGTGGTTGAACATCTACGGAGCACCTTTGGTGCCAAAACAACAACCTTCTTAAAGCTCACGTTGAAATTATAACACTTAAAGTCAGAATTTGGAATTCAAAGTTGGTACTTTTATTTGTTTAAGAGGCAAATATTGGAGCATTTTACTGCACTTCATTTATCTGACAGATTCACTTAAAAGATTCAGATTTTACGAGCTAAACAGGTGATCAATATACAATATATTATTAAATGATTAAATAAGTTCATTTATAAAAGAGAATAATCTCATTATAATGTATTTTATCCGGCTGCATTACATGTACTTTTGATCAATTTAGATTTGTGGTATTTTTACTAAAATAATTTCTGTATATTTTTCTGTGGCTCTGCTAATTCTTCCACTAGAAGTAACGTTTTTAATTTTTATTTACATATAAAAAAAATTAAAGAGAATAAATGTTTAAAATTCTGACATTGAATTCAAAAATTCAAAATGTGACTCACGAGTCGCGACACCTTCCGGACGTCGTTGAACGTCTGCTGGTCGAGCAGCGCGGGGCTGAGCGGCTGGCTGACCGGGTGCGCCGCCGCCTGCTCGGTCCAGCCAATCAGGAGCAGCGGCAGCAGGAAGAGCGCGGCGGCGGCGGCGGGACGGAGGACGGGTGCAACGTTGAACTTCATGGTTTCAGGGCTGAGAGACGACCTTTAATTCTTCAGGGCGAGCAAGGAGGTCGGCGAGCGTTCACCTGCAACACAGAAACAAATTAGAAACGATGAAGTTGCTGAATTAAAATTAAAATTAAAAATAAAAATAAAATTAAAATTAAAAAGCAGGTTGAAGTGTCGAATGAAGCCGGAGGTGAAACCAACCTGTCAGTCAGAGCTGCTGTGAAGATGTCTGACAGCCTCGTCTCTTTATACAGATCAACCCTCCGCCCCCTCCGCACAAATATAGGGCATCCAAAAAACCCCATCTCTCACACACACACACACACACACACACACACACACACACACACACACACACACACACACACAGGTACATTGAGCTGTTTACTGTCACTGCCACAAAGAGGACGTTAACTGTCAGTCAAAATACAGTATGACGACTGATGAGGTTTGTTATCAATTTTAGTTCTTCTGTGACATCTTTTCCTCCTTTTCTGCGTGCGTGTGTGTGTGTGTGTGCGTGTGCATGTGTGTGTGTGTGTGTGTGCTCCCTGTTGGATTTAAATATCGGAAGCCACTGAACTTCCTTGTGAAACTACACACCTGCTGCAGCGGCTCGGATGTTTGAATACTTGATTTATTGTCCTCCTGTTATGCAACACTTGTGGCGCTTTGTCCACCTTAAAGTAGGATGCAATTATTGTTAAATTAAAAGGTGGTTAAAATGACTCGGACGCAACATGCAGTGTGTGAAGCTTTGTAACGTTAAAGTGTTTTAATGATGCAACAACTAAAATCATTTATAATTTGTGTTTTGAGCTGCAGAATCAGCTTTTAAAAGCTAAAAAGTTCCTTTTTGGTATCATTTTTTTTTTTTTTAAGAAGGGTTGTTATTATATCAATGCATGAATTTACAAAAGTTTCCAAATGCATGGCTCTTTTTTTAAAATTATTTTCAAGTTTTTTTTTCCTGCGTTTGCGCTAATATGATGACTATATTTAACGGCGCCTCATTGGAGAATTAGCGCCACCAGCTGTTTATGTCAACAAAACAATTCTTCACGTTACGATTATAAATGGAAACATGCACCGATTCATGTTTTATGTTGTAGATTTTCTTCAAATTCGGTTAAATTAAAAAGAATTTAGCAAATGACGCCATAATAACTTTTAGAAAACATTTATCGACTTTGAATTTTATGAGGCAAGTTAAAGCTTTTTGAATAGGAGTCTATGGAGCCTCTAGTGGCCTGTGGTGGTATTGCACTTTACGGTGCCGGCCTCGTCCATTTTTATCTGCAGTCTGTAATCTGAACTAGAAGCAGAAATAATCGGAACTAAACTTTCCAACCGGAAGAAATTAGCGTACATCTTTAATCGTACGTCATTAATTTCCTCTGGAAAGTTTAGCCATTAACGACTCAATGTACCATAATTTCTCTGAGGAAATGTACAAATCCACCACAGTTATGTAATTATCAGGAAATGCAGGAGGGAAATGTTGGTATTATAGCGGTTTATCTGCAAACAATATCCCCCGAGGGGAGCTGGGAAATAAAAAGGGACCCGGTAAAGATCCCTGGGGGATTCCGAACCCCGCCGGATCACAAGAATGGGCTGCCTCTCACAACGTCTCATCGGCTCAGTGATGGCTCACATCTCCGTTGTCTCCGAGCTTTATTAACCATCCAGTATTTTCCTGGTTTGAAAGGAGTGGCCGGCTCCTTTTTCTGTTTAGGTTTTTCATTTATTGTGTCGGCCGTGGGTGTGTGAATCCCTCCGAGGCTGATCGTGGAATCAAAAGCTTCACGGCAAAAATGCTGCAGACTTCAGATTTTTTTTAACGGGTAAAATCAGATTTCTAATTAATCCAACAGAAGTTTCCCATTCGTGGAGCTTCAGATTCAGATCAAACTGCGGCTTTGTTTTCACTCATTTTTTTCTTCTGATTGTTTCCATGAACGCAGCATCAGGTCAGATATTACGTGCGTCATGAGAAAAGTCCAGACTTGTGACATCGTTGTCAAAGAAGCAGATTAAAAGTGGAGCACCTGGTTAACACTGAAACCGACGACTCAGCGACATAGCTGGAAGATTTCACATTAATCCAAAAAATAATTCAGGAAAGCTGTTCTTGCAAATTTAATATTTGTATCAAAGAGCTGCCGGTTGTTGCTCCAGTTATCGCCGCCACATTTCTTCTGTAATGTTTCAGTTTAAAACCACAACACAGCGAGCTTTACTTTCTGAACTGCTGCGTTTCCTGTTGCCCCTGAAACAGAAGTGGAGGAATTAAAACACCAAACCACTGTGGAAGATTTGTCATTAGATTACAAAACATTTAAATAAAGGAGGCTCAGTTTTAAAACAATATTTTAGTATTACGTTGTATTTTGTAACAAATAACATTTTAGTCATTACAGATTTTAAAAGAAAAACAGTTGAGCGAGCTAGCGGGAAGGCAACGTAATGCAGGAAATGCAAAGATGAGGCCAACGGAACATCAACATTTTCCTCAGACGGAGGCTGTTATCTAAGTTATGCAGTAAAACTCGACATGACTAAAATTACAACATATTATCTTAACAGCCAACAGAAATTGAACTTAATGTAACTTCCAACTATTTTGTAAAGATCAACAAAAACGTCACAACTCTTAAACATACGGCCTACAAAAACTTTTGAGTTCTGACGTGACGAATAACACGAGAGGCCAACGTCCGTGAACACGAGTCCGATTGAACCAGATTGACCGACGTCAACAAAAGACGCAAACTGAAGCCGAACGAAACGCCCAACGTTGACAGAACCAAAAAAACGCAGACAACAGCAACGACCACAAACGTTAAAAGCAAATAATTTTTTTTACTAAATAAAGTCCATCTGAAAATAATCCCTCATTCATTAGAAAAGAAGATTCAAGAAGACCTGTTTTGGGGGGCGGGTCTGTTTGATTGACAGGCCTGTGGTGCAGTCAGGTTACAGCTATCGGTGGGCGGGACGTAGTATCGTCAGGTTTCCAATCAGATCGGTCAGATCCACCGCTGGCTCCTCCCCCAGCTCGTCCAAATATGGTCACTTCCTGCTCCAAAGATGGTGATGGACAGAATCTGAACTGGAGGATTCATAACGTTCACAAACCAACAATGACATCACTGATGGTTGATGACATCACTGTTGGTCGCATTCGCTTCAAACACATCAGTTTTAAAACACTTGGAAGATGTTTGTTTGCACTTTCCTGCTCTTAATTTTTCTTAATATTAATATTTTAATGTGGTTTTGTTCGGGTTTTTTGTGATTACAAAGTGTGTTGTGTTGCATGAGGACGTTACAGTCAAAAATAAAATAAAAACCAAAACAATTTTGTAAAATCAGGTGAAAATAGGTTAAAAAAAAAACCAAAAAACCAGCTGTGACAGAAGGGAAAACAATCTGAAACACTAAATGAATAAATCAATCCCAGACAAAACAAACGTGTAAACAGACTTTTATTGTGTTTAATGTGTGCAGTGTCGTCATTGTCCTCTGATGAAACCTGACCCCCCCCCCCCCCCCACCATCCGCAGGTCCACATTGTTCGCTGCATTGTTTACGAGGGGAATTCACCGCCAGCTGCTTTGACTGTGTTCAGGAAATTTCCTGTTGCTTCCAGGTTTCATGATAAAGCTGAACTAAAAGTAGAAAAAAAGAAGCACATTTGGCCGACAGAGAAACATACCTGATATTTATAATCATCAAATCTGATCACGTGACCACTTCCTGACCTCAAAACAAACAGACACATTTTTTACTTTATTAGCGGTGACTTGAACCGAATCGATTATAACTAACGTACGAAGTGACGACAGCTGGACGAGACGTGTTTGAACTTTTTTACGTAGCGACTTCTACGAGACGGCCTGCGTTTAAAGCGTCGCTTTCCGTGACTCCTTTTATCAGCTAATATAAAAATATTGATCGGAAAAATGGCAGCTTCACTCTCCAGTCCGTTTACCTGCGTTTCCAAGGTAACCAGGGTCTAAATATTAACGGTCCGAGGGTGTACTCCCCTCGCGCAAACTTTCAGGACGATGCTTCCGACGTCATCGTTTTTTAAAAACTGTTTTTTTGGGGGATTTTTGATAAAACAAAGAGGAGATTCCTTCAAAATCCTCTCGTAGACGGAGACGACGAAGTCCGGGCTTCGTGAAGAACGAGAGGAGAAGGTCGGCTTCGAATGACGTAGGAAAACGACCCGTCAGGTGACTAATCAAGTTTGAACTTTCTGGGGTTTTTTAGAAAAGAGTTCCTGGAACTTTTGGAGGTTTGTCTTTAATTTCAGGCTGAAATAAAAATCTGACTGAACTTTCTAAAAATTAATTTCC